>NC_087520.1:18403561-18709228 GCF_963921805.1 Phalacrocorax carbo
AGTGGTCTTAAACCTGGGGAAATGTAGCGCTCTCCAGACAGTTTCTCCAACCTATCTAAAGGGTAACACAATACACTTCCATTTAGCTACAACTGGTTAGTCTGGGAGTTGGGAAGATGAGTCTGCAAAGTGGGAGAATCTCCCACTGCTTAGTGTTGCCCAGGAAAACCCTGTAGCTGGCAGCAGGACTGTGGGGAATACACCTGAACTCACAGGCTCTGGGCAGCTTAGCTCTCAGTCACTACTACATTTTGTGCAGAGTTTGCTCTCATCACTCAGATCTGAGTGGGTATCCAGACATGCAGGGCTGACACATTAGAAAGGAGGAAGGGGGTAAAAACAATGGACACAAGCTGCAAAGATTTGCACAACCTGCATGTGGGTTTTCAGGAAAGCATTTTTCAATTTATACTCCTTATACTTCTTTTAATTTCATTATTGGATTTAGGGCTTAGGTTCTAGGTCTTTTTATGAACAACTATTTATTTCTTAACCAGTCTCTTTTGCAATGAATAACTATTGTCTCTTTTGTAAACTGCAGTCCCCCTCATTGCCAGTAATATGTGTTTTGGGGGAATTATTTAAATCGCAAAATGCTTACTTGTAACAACAAAAGAAATGATACAATATAAGCTAAGTTTTAATAACTGAGAAGATCTTTAATTAAAATTGCTTCCCATTCAGGGGCTAGAGTTTTATTTAACCAGCTGCCCTATGAAAGTTATTACCTAGAGTTTTCATTTTCCCAGTACACAGCTGCAGAAAAGATTTTATTCTGGTGAATGAAGGGCTGTACAACAGCAAGGACAAAGCTCACTTAAACTAACAATGGAGCCATGGCAAAAGTCATAACCTTCTGCTGTCTTATGGGAAGCACACATTCTGAATATAATCTCTCTGATTATGCCTAGTATGCAAAAAGCAGTTTTATATCTGCAGCTCAAATAGATTTCAGTATTACCACTGCATACTAATCACTGATGCAAAAAACGTGCAGCTCCCTCAAGGCATTTCAAAAATCTTGATTATTTAATCAGTGCTCTTGATTTATAAGGCGAGCTAGTTGATGACTACCAAAATGTGACACATTGGACACTATCCAGATGGAATGCCAGTTTTCATTTGAGGTTAAAGAGGTAAAACTCTACAAGAGAGGTTTTCCAGTATCCTGGACTAGAGCTAGAGTTATATCAGATGATAAATAAAACCTGGCAGTTTGGCTTGCACATAATATTAAAACAGAAACTTCACTGAACTGTCAGTTGCAAAATGAAGTAATCAACTTTATTTCTGATTATTCTCCATATCCACTATGGACTTTTTATTTATTTCATGTCTTCCCTCTTAATGTCCTCTAACATTTTACATAGCACTACTTTATTTTTTTTACAAACATATAAGCGTTGAATGCTGCCTTTTCATAAGCACTAATATCTCAACCAACTGGATGCAAAATTTGAAGAGTTGAGTTTCTTTCCCCCATAACTACAGAGACATATATATGTATTTGAAAATAATTTTGTATGCACATCTCTATATTTCAACATATGCTTAGGTATATATGAAAATCATTTTAATTCCTGCTTTAAAATGTAATGGAATAGTCAAAAATTGTTTAAGATACAGATGCATAAGTTACATTCGTCTCTGAACAGGTTTTCTTACCTAAGTTGCTTGGGCTTTGACAGTCCTATCTCCTTTCATTGTCAGCAATGTTAAAGACCCTGTTAAAGAAGACTTGTGTGTAAAGTTTCCAACAGTTTTCTTATTAAGACTTCAAGAAGCAGAATAACTTCAAATTGAGACTGATGCCTAGAAGTTAGCAATCTGATCACTTTACATACATGCCTACATGGATGTAGAGGCCTAACATTTCAAACTAATCTTGAAGGTATGGTCCTTATTAGAAGCAGTGATTGGCACTTAATATTCAAAGCAAAGTTACAACTACAGAGAATTATTTTACCAAATCGGTCCTTTGCCCGTGTTCATGCTGGAAGCAGGCAGCACAAGCGGTGCACCCGGAGGCACCCAGAGCTGGCAGCAGTCTTCCTGCCCAGGCGGCAGTGCAGGCCCTGCCAGCACAGCTGGGCTCCTTGCTGCATGCTGGGGGAGCCAGCCTGTGCTCTACACCCACCTATGCTGCTGTGTCTTCACTGTTATTTATATCTGAGCTATCAGTAATAAAGCTAATATATCAATGCAGATAACCACAGCTCTGTGGCAAGTGGTCAGCCTATCATTTCAGCAGAACTGATCACGTACCAAGCAATAACACAAGCAATTTGTGTCAGCCCTAGAAGGCTGACGTGGAGGATAAAAGCATCCTCACATCCCAGTGCAATCCCCTTAAGCGTTCTAAAACCGAAATGACTAAAATTATAATCAAAATGTGGGAACATGATGGTCAGTTTAATGATAAATAAGCACCAGAAGTATCAAAAGCCATCATACCGACATGCTGTAAAGTTACATCCACACCAGAAGCAATGATCGAAGTGAAAGGCTTGCCACGAACTGTCCTGTGCAGTGGGTAGGAAGTTTTCCCAGGAGCCAATGGCCATGTGAGGGGCCCATTACTATGGAAACGGAAACAGCCCCTCTCTGCTGGCGTGGAGGTGAGTGCAGGAGTTCACCTTGCACCAACTCAGCTTGCATGGCTGGGCTGAGGAGCAGGTGTGAGGCTCCCAGCCCTTCCCACCTCGGGTTTGATACAGTGCAGCTCAGCTGGCAGCAGTGCAGTCATGCAGGCTGATGCCCACCCAGCGTCTGGCCTCGCGTGCATTGGTGGTGATACAGCCTCCACAGTCCCTGGGCCCTTGCCCCCTCACCTCTCCGCTGGAGATGTTTTCATGTAACGTTTTCCCATCCCTGTGCAGCCAGCAATCCAGCTTGCACTGAAGTCTGTGGGACTTGGCTCAAGCTCTCAGGGTGCATCAAAGAGTAGGCGGCAGTGTAACACAGAGATGCAAAGCTAAACTTTAAACTAGCTTGCTTGGGTACAAGTAGCAGCACCAGCCAGAGCAACAGGAAGAGCAGCATGTACTGATTTACTACATGTAGCAGCCTTGCTGCTGCAGCATAGCTGCATGCTTTCAAACCGCCTCGTGTCTGACTCCTTTCTTATGTTCTTTCTTTGATACCTGTGTGACTAATACTCATAAAGCATTGTTTTCATTCCTCGTTTTAAATAGTTTGCTAGAAATTTCAGTAGTCTAGTGCAATGGCACGAAAAAAGGAAACACAGAAGCATGTGCGGTGACCAGAGCCCCCAGGTACCCTTCCTCACCATACCCTGCCATTGCAAAGGAAGCCACACATGGGTGGCTGTGGCCTGGCCAGCTGGGTGCCAGGCAGGCAGCACCCTGTAAGCCAAACTGCTCCCGAAGTTGTAAAAAGTGACAGTGTCACCTCCGCAGAGGCCTCACGTCTAGGTTTTGGCAAAACTGCAGATTTGTATTCTGTTACGAAGCCAAAACATTTTAATAACTGCAAGAGTTCACTTATAAAATCTGTGTTGTTTGGGCTTGTGCCCTTTACAATTACATCCCTGTATCTTTCTCTGTACATGTAGATTTGTATCATCTGAAGCTTTTGAAAGAATATCTTACCTGACCAGACCTGTGGGTAAGGCAATCGTGGGGCAGTTCAAATAGCTGCATTATTTCAATTTTCTGTCAGGAAGCCAAAAAATCTGCTTGAAACGCAGATGGCTATTTCCCTGTCATCATGTAGCTCCTCAGCTCATCTCCTCACCATTTCAACCTCATTCTCCATAACAGTTTTCCCTGAGTATGGAAGCTTTTGCACCTTCCTCTTTAAGAGAAGAGAGCTACAAACTGCTAAGTGAGGATGTTTTGATTGTATATGAGAATGTCTTACTGAAAACCACACTGCTGGATAACACACTAGGTGACTGCCTCAGGCTCCGGGTATTGCAAGTAACAATGTCATATATATCACAGGTACCACCAGGCCTTCTGCCATGAGTACAGCATGACAAAAATAGCTTGTAGGGATTATGTCCTCATGTTCCAGCCTTGCATGGTGGCAGCCACAGAGCAGGAAAAATACTGGAGCCAGAGCTTGCCTGTGCAAGAAAAGAGGGATCTTTCCCCTGCAGACAGCTGGGGAAATCATAACCCTGAAAGACACAGGAACTTCTGTTTGCACTTGGCAAATGACACCCTTGCTCACCTTTCCTTGTCCTTCCTTACCCTAAGTCCCACCTAGCCACACTCCATGTAACCATGGCGCAGAGATCAAAAAGCAACATGATTTCATAAAAGGCTCCATAGCCTGTGAACCTAGAAAAGGAAATAAAAAATACTCTTCTGCTACCATGCCATTCTGTTTCAGCTATTTAAATTGGGACAAAATGTCAATTCACCTTCACTGGACCTAGCTAAGCAAAGTTAAAGCCAGTTCTGTGGATGCGTCCGAACCATTAAGGACTTCCTGAATGGAAAAGCCCTCTGTCACACCTCTGGTACAAAGTCACGAGGACATCGACTCCTGTCAACTTCTCCACACCCTGGTATAGACACATGTTGTGTAATCATATATTTAATCTTAGCTTTGGTTTTAATTCTTGTACTTCCCACTTAGTTCCTATATATACATGTCTACACCTTCTTGAACTTTTTTTTTCCCTAAATAAAAAGAAACCAAAATAATCTTGGCAGAGCATATCATAAGAATCATCTTGTGGATGGGGCTTGTGGTTAACAGAACATCAGACAATAGGGATGAGAAAATGACCTGAATAATTTCATGCACCTGACACCAGCAGCAGGATATAGATGCATTAGGTCAGGCCAGAGGGCTAACATATTTCAGGAAAATGTTTGGACTACTACTTTTAATGTGTGGCTAAGTGTACATGAAATCTGAAAATGCATTACTCTTAACTGCCGTTAAACCAATGACTATGCAAAAACCTGTCTGCGTTCAAAGAAGAACTTTTCTGTTTCTTTGATGCAACCCTATACTGCTGTACCAGAAACATAATAAATGCAGTGAACCCTTTTTTTCCAGTTGATGGTGCAACTGTGGGAGGAAAGATCATACATTTCCATTCTTCAGAGGCTGGGTTTAAATAAATGTTCAGCATTTCTGACTCTGAAAAAAGAACTTGTTACAGGAGTAGAAAGCAATATCCTAATATTGCCTCACAAAATTCTGCTACACAGAAATTACCAACAGCAACATCAATACAGATAAAAGCTGTACCCAAAACATTACACACATGGAGAATTATTAGTGAAAACAATACCAACTTCCCATTTCCCACAGTTATGTTGATTCCAATCTGTGTCCTACACATGTGGGGTATGGTATTTGAATATACGTAGTAGGAGAACAGACTACTCCTTTCCAGAATTTGCATATGAATATCATTAAAAACAGAAAGTAGCAATAAGTTGACTTTATTAGTAGGAAACCTACAATTTTGTAGGATTACAAAAGAAAATACCTCAATCACTGGGAAATTTGAATGTTTCTGAAAATACACTGCAATATGCGTATTAAATGTAGGGTGAGATAATCTCTCCGGTTCCAGACAGATTATTCTGATTTGCAAGGACAGAGAACTGGGAGACTTTATTCCTACAATTTATGCACACCTTTGTGAGAAGTAATAACCCAGTTCAAATGCAAGAAGTTTCATAGTACTTAATTATGTGGCCTCTAACACGTCATGCTGATTGAATTAATATGATCTTATATATTTGGGCATCAAAAGCCCTTTATTTTTCTTAATTAGAAACACAGATTCAATGCACCTTGCCTTGAAAATAAATTAAATTCATATACATTACCCCTGAGCAATGCAAAATAGCACTGATTGAACAGGGCTGTTTAAATCTCTGCGGTTGGCAGTGTTCATCAGTGAATTTGTTTACAAAGTGGAAAGAATGAGATGCTGTCAAAGAATGAAAAATAAAAGCTAGATTTCTTGGGAAGGAGACATCCATCTTTTTCTATTTGTAAATGCTGACGAGCAGGGTTTAAGGAGGGCTAATGTCATCCATTCATCTTAATTAAAGAGTTAATTGCTCGTGTATCCTGATTTGGTTAGCTGATCTTAGTAGGATGAAAAGCGTTTGCTTCTATGTATTTTATTGACCCCTATAATGACATCATCAGTAAGACTCAGGATTTATTCATGCCTCAGCCTGAACTCATAACTTTAATAGCCTCCTACATGATAAAACTTTCAAGAGGGAAGGAGTTCTTTAGCATGGTACAGAATACCGAGAGGTCTGTTCAGACCCTGTTCAGAAACTGTTAAAATGTCTTAGTTCAGCTGTCATTGAAGTATTACTTCAAAGTCTAGAGTCATGAAGATAAGTAAAAAGTAATTTTAAAGACTAGTTTGCAACAAATGTATATATGGAAATAGCATAAAACATCAAAAAATTGCATATCAAATATAAGCAAGAGGCTTATTACTATTCAATTTTTCACATCTGTAGTCATAGTCAAGTAAGCAATGACACAAAAACAGACAGGCGAGGTTGACAGCATGTTCTATGGATTAAAGACCAAATTGGTTTAGTCATATGTTGTACAACACAAAGAGGGGAAACTCAGGTCTAAAGAAAGACCAGTTAACTAACTAGGAAGTCAGTGAGGTTTTTCTGTACAATGTCTTTTGACATGTACTGCAATTCCTGATGTTATTTCTTAAAGATTCTCCACAAGAATGAAATTAAATTTTACACAAGAGGAAAATGGACAGTACTACTGCTTTTTGATTAATCAGCTATGTGGTACTTAAAAATGAAATAAAAGAATACATTACAAAACATAATAAATGATATTCGCTTATCCTGGTAATGAGTCTTCAGAACTGATCTATTTATGTTATGCTGCTTTCATGGGATCAATTTCTATTGCTAATAACACACATAACTTACACAAAGGGTCGAACCAACCTTTAAGAAGTGCCATGCACCAAATGTACCTCATCCTAACACAGCCTCGCATGCTGTGAGCACTTGGTTTTATAACAGTGACAGGATAGCTCCTGTGTGCTCTCCTGAAATATCTAGAAGGCACTAAGAATAATGTCAAAGGGTGCTACGGCTCATCTAATTTTAAAAACTTCATGGGGGACTTCACTTTATAAGTGTTTCCTTTATGCAGTTTAAGCTTCTCAGCTGACTGGTTCAGAGGCCAGGACTGGCTCCCATGCTCTCTCTGACAGACAGGAGATTTTCTTTTTAATACTGATCAGGTTTCCATGTTTTCTCAGAAACACTCTGTAAAATATAATAAAAAAACCTCTAATAACATCTGTATGATATGGTTGCAAACCAACATTACCCCTGTCGTGGAAAAGCAGTGGGCAAGTCCAGGACTCACAACTGAGTATGGTGTGGTGGACCCGTGTTACCCCGGCCCAAGGTAGCCAGCCCCAGAACCAGACCCAGTCTGCCTGTGTCAGCCTGATGCTGCCTCCAGACTAATCAGCCCTGATCGTGAGTGGTATGTGTGAACATGGACGCAAGACCATGCTTTGGCAGCTGCTCTCTTCTTAGTTCTGCATTACAATGCCATGTAGTTCAGGAACATGCCTTCAGCCAGTTGGTGCATCCCTACAATTGTGCAAGTGTGTGCAATGTGCAAAGGGAACAGCACTGGAAAGCAGGAGATTTGTTGGCTGTCAGCAGCTCTAGAACTGCCAGCTGGGTAACCTTTAACAAGTTGCTTCAGCTCACTCTGTCCCAGTAATCCCCCAAAACACCTGTATCCCTTTTTAGATGTACTTTGAGATTCGTTCGTGGAAAGGTGCTAACTGCGAGTTAACCAGTATTATTATTTCTGAATAGTCCACTAACTGGAAAAGGCAGTATGGTCAATGTACGGGGTTTACAATCAGAGAAGAGGACAACAACTGAGGTTGGATGGGACCTCAGGAAGTCTGTCCCAACCCTGAGCTCAACACAGGGGTTGTTCCAGACTTGAAAAACTTAAGGATAGAGACTCCACAACCTCTCCGGGCAACCTGCTCCGGTGCTGGACTGTTCTTCAGCATGAGGATTTTTTCTCTGTGTAAAGGAATGGCTATGGCTGTGGAGAAGGCGGCCATGACAGCAGAATTTCTCAGTAGGGTTTAGATGTTACTCATCATCTTCTTTTACAGCTCAGCTCCAATTAAAAAAATCTTCTTAAATTCAAGATTGTTCTATTTTCATTTACACTCAAAGCAAACTACTCAGTCAACCTTTCTGTCATATACTTGTCAGTCTGTTTAGTGCAGAATCCTTAAAAAGTCTGACAAGAATAAAACTAATACATGGCTCTGCCATTTGGGACTCAGTGCAACAGAATTAGCTTACAGAATCTCTTTTACATCACTCAGGGCACAGTGGCACTCAGACAGCGCTGTACAGAGGCAGCTGTAGCCTTGCCAGGAATCCCGCCCTGTCTCATATGCTCAGCGGCACCCACTCAGTTATCTCAGAAACTCCCTCTGCACTGCGCTCCTCTGACTGACCATGTCTGCAGTGTGGTGTAGTGACCAGGGCACTGCTCAGACCACATCTGAGCCTTCACACCATGCCAATGCTTGTTATTTCAAGATCTTAAACATAAGGGTCAGTGACCTTGGAAATAGTTTTAAGCAGCTGCAACTTTTTAATTGTTATTAAATCTCCTCTGTTATCTCCAGTTTCTTTGTTTTCTCATGCCTTTACTTAAACTACAAAGTTATTTCCTAAACACTTAAGGGAAAAACTAAAAATGTTCTTGGATATAGACTGTGAACTAGGAGCAGTGACTGTCACTTTTGACAGCTGCTTTACATAACATTAAAATAGAATGTGAGTAAAGAGAAAGGCGCAACATTTTGTTGTTCAATAGAAACACTTTGGAAAATGCTGAAATAAAATCTCTAGTGGCTTGTGAAGTATTCAGTTGTTTAGCAACAACATCTTTAGATTTGTGAAGCTTTTACAATATCTTAAAGTAACCTTAAAAAAAAGTTTTTAAAGTTTTAACTAACTAAAACCACCTGCTGTAGCTTGACTAGAAAGTAAAAGTTCATAAGCGCAAACTTTTTCTGAGGTAACACATTTTTTAATTATTGTACTGTAACTTTTGTACACTACATCAGGCAATGGCTAGCGCAACTTCTTATAACATTACTAGCTTACTAATAAACACGTACATGAAGCGGAACGGTGCATACAAGTTATAACTCATTGGCTGTGCCTAGTAACATAAACAGGTCTGATACCATCACTTGAAGAATCGAGGCATTAAAACTATCTGAAAGGCTGATGTAAAGGATTGGACATGCTAAAAGAGATGGTGAAAGAGGCTGTTAGGAAATGGAACAATATTCAGAAGTGAAGCAATAGACCCACAATAGTTTGTGAATCGAAATAAACATAGCCATAAGAAAATGTTTCATCAACATAAGAGTCACAACAAAGCTGTGAATCTCAAGACAAGCAAAAAATTTTTTTGAAGAAGAAAACCCAGCATGCTAGGTAGGACTTCAAAGACTGGAAAAGTCCTAGCAGACACAAATTAGTAATACAAAAATTACAAAAGAAGAGAGACCAAAAAAGTTATACTAAGCACAAGACTGACTTAATCTATGTCCCTGGTATTAGTCTGTTAACCCTTTGGTGCCGACACTGTGGAACCAGTTTAGTGATTAAAGAGAATAGATATTTCAACAACACAGCAGTCAGCTGTCTTCAGTCAGCTCCACAGTTGTTCTCCTGAGCCTGCCTCTTCAACCCTCCATCCTGTGTTTCACCCCACTATATATCTCTAGCAGCACACCTGCAGTTTGCTTCTTGGCTGGAAGGCACAACAGCTACCTTGCCCAGCTCTTTATCACGCTGCTCCCATGCCTACCCACAGAATGCACAATTGCCTTTTCAGAAAGAAGCCACACAAATCATTGTGCCCTGGGTGGAAAGCCCACTAGATATTGTATTTCTAATCAGAGAGAATAGAAGACAATGCATGCAAAAGAGGGACATAGATAATTAAATGTCACCCCAGTTCTAGGGTAGATGCTGCTGCTATTACAGGAAATAATGATTTGCTAAATTCAAAAACACCCACAAAAATTATTTTTAACTGGATTAAAGGAAACAGGCAAGTAAAGCTATGGTTTATGCAAAGTGCACTGCAGCATTCTTTGGTCTTGGTTCTGAGTGATTGACACAAGGAGGATTTTTGCCACTGGCTTTAGCAGGACAGAACTAGTGGACTAAAAAATTAGCTATCTGCTTCCCAGAAATTTCAAAATAATTTTTAATCCAGAGAAGATATATAAGACAATTAATCTACAGTAAGATAGGATGGTAGGCAGAAATGGAGTTTAAATGGTGCTGGGGAAGCTGAAAACTAAGTGGCTACCACACAGAAAACTATGCATAGAAAAAGAGATTTAAGCAAAATATCAAAGTGGAACACATGTTTAATGCTACATGAAAACAGAAATGAAATTTTCATGGAATTTACTTCCACTGTCTTTGCACATGGGTTTCTTTTTGTTGGTTGGCTAGTTTTCCAAAACTTCACCATGACAGCTTACTTTACATCTAAGGACATCTAAGGACAGAAGACTCCAGAAACTTTTCACTGATAAAATCTTGATCATGATTCATACACTCCTAAACAACTATTTCAATCCCCTTTTTCCCATGATTTTGGTAGCCATTAAAAAAGGGTGTATTGTTTCGGTCAGCATAAAGTATGTCATGAAAACCAAATTCTGTTTACAGCAGGGCCAGGTTTTCTATGATTTGATTTCAGACAGTCATTTCCACAGAAAAGATCTGTGACATGACAACCTTCTCTAGTTGCCCTCAAGACCTAGCTGTTCTGTAGCAGACAATATCTGACATCCATTTCAGAAAAAAGCCAAGAGAACAGAAACTGTCCTATCAGAAAAAAACTGGCTTCAGAATCTGGTAAATAAACCACATTTCTATGGTGATGTGATAAAAATCGGTATGTTTGAATCATGAGTGTACCCACTTTATGATTAATTGTAGATTTCAATACCTAGAGGTACCTGCAAGGCAGTTAACGCTGCACTTGCCTAAATGTCACCGCATTGTAAATACAGAATGGAAATAAATAGACAGATTGGCCTAGTGCATGTTGTTTGGATTTGGAACAAGAATCTGAAAAATATGAATCCTAACCCAGCCAATTTTTTATTATGTGCTGCTGATAAGCTGCAAAAGGCTTCTCTCTTTCTTTTTTTTTTCCTGGTACACTGTGAAGCTAGTGCCACCCATCTCTCAAAAATTATATGTGGAGATCCTTACTAATCAAAGCCATCATCATACTGATGAATCCTAACAAAAGCAAACCTCTACAAATTCCTGTATTTATGGCTGTAAATGCTGAGACTGACCCAGGTAGAATTTTTTTTTGTCATTGGAGCCCAGATTGCTACATTTTATGATATGCTTTACAGCGGCCACTGAATTTGATAATCCTTTTCTATTCTGCCTTCCCCAATCTTATAGTCACGTGAACAACTGAGAACAGAAACAGGACCATAGGCTGAGAGTTAAAGAGCTAACAAATAGAGGCTGATGTCACTGTTATACAAAACTGAATACCCAGTACCAGAATATCTATCAAAACTGACATTTAAATCCTATAAAAGGTAAACAATAAAGTTGACCACTGCCACCATCACCACCCTCCCTTTTTGGCTATTCAATCATGTTTTTACAGTGGATTAAAACCTTCTGAAAAGTAAGTGCATCTAAAGATTGGTGGGGAAGGGTGGCTCTTTTGTTTTATCACATAGCCAAGATTTTATTTTTCCAGTATTTTCCTCCTTTAAACTATAACATATTAGCTGCTGGTGGCCTTTGGAAAACTAGCAGATCATGTGACGCTGGCTCTCCTTCTTTCCATCTGCTAGCCTGCATCATAAGAAACTAAAATATATATTAAATACTACTTTTATATGAAACCAGTTAGTACAGATGCTGAAAGAATCTCACATGATCATAACAGGTTTTGTAACAGAACTTCTCTGTTAAAGTACGACTCACCTAGAAAGTTGGAAGTCCTTGTCTTTAAGGGTCTTTCATTAGTAGCACACACTAAACAATGATCACTGCTGTACAATGAGAGGCAAATTAATGAATCAAACATTACAGATTTCGTCATATTGGCTCATTTGCATTTAAGCTGGTTTCCAGCTCTGTCATGCATTTGGTTTTAAACGAGCCCCTGTGGATAGTGCCACAATGTTTGATTCATTAATTTGTTTCTCAGTGTACAGCAGTGCTCACTGTTCACTGTACGGTGAAATACTTTCAAAATATTCGTTTTAACAACCTATCTTTTATTTTAACAAAGAAGTAAGAACCGTGAAGAAAAAAATGCTGGCCATTTTGTGGCACAGCCCCTGCCAAATCTCCCAGTTGCTGCCCCAGCCCATCGTTATACCACTGTGATATTATCTGGATTAAGCCTTCACAGCTTGCTTTCACATATTCTACAATTTCATAAAGCTTTGAGCCAGTTCTTTGGGTTAGTGTTATGACGCCCAATTCAGCTCCTGGGAAGTTAAAGGTGGCTTTAAGCCTTTACTCTCTGATCCTTGGATCAGTCCCAAAGAGTGACTTAGATCAGCCTCCCAGATGCTCAGTGACATTCTGCCACTAGTGCGCCTAGTACACTCGTTCCCCCACATTATAACAGAGTGGGTTGCTTGGCAAAGCCATCTCTGTGAGAGCTGCAAAACTTTGGAATTGGTTTTTGGTTTGTAACAGCTTGAATTTGGTGACCTTACAGTACGCTGAAAGCACCATCTGTTTTAGAAGAAAAAAGAACCATGTTCTCTAGCTGGTCAGTGCATGGAGACAAGCATTTTGGTAATTAGCCTGGTAGTTGAGCTCTCCAGTTCCTATCGAAACCTCACATTTTTAAGTTTATGTACTGAAATAGAAGATTAATTATACATGTACAGCTTTGTTGTAGGGATCATTGCTCACGTTTAATTCTAAAGAAATAAGTACACATAGCAAATTAAAAAGATGGAAGTTGGTTTAGTAGACATTAGGAATTGGAGAACAAAATGCTTCTCTAGCTAGAACTTCCCTTCCTCTAACATGGCCATGATGCATTGCGAGGTTATAAAGGCAAGCCCATTTGACAGGAGGATACATTTGGACTATGGTATTCATGGAAATGAGGGCCTAATTAAACAAGTTGTTCTGTTCATGAAGCAGGCACATTTTCATATATTGAGAAATGGAGTTAAGTAGCATCAGCATATTATATTGCATACCATTTTATTCCCACTTGGCTTTTTTTTTTTTTAATAAATAATCTGTCTGAGCAGCGTGTTATACATGTTGAACAGGAGAAAAAAAAAGTAATTGATGCCAAACAAAAGAAAGCCATCAAGACAGAAAGGCAACATCCTAAACCTATTTCAGAAGTCATAAATGCAAATTAACATAATTCTCACCTTTGCTTACTCCAATTAATCCATAGACACAATTGTACACTAAAAAAAAAACCAAACCCAAGCCAACTAAATGAACCAAAAACTGTGCCTCACTGTCAAACATAACCAGCAAAGCTACAGTATGCCAAGTGCAACCAGTGCAACCAACACAGTCTACCCTACAGTGAGAGCAAGGTGATACCAGGAGAGCTTAAGTGAACTGTATATGAGATGTAGTCCTTTACTGATTAACACACACAGAGAAAAGTTGTCTCCTCTTTCCATCACATCAGAAAGCCTATTCATTTTCAGTGCCTGTGTAGAAAGGAGTTTGTAAGGGATACCCATACCTTTGGAAAGACAACTTGGCATTTTTTCCTATAACATACACCTGGTATTTTCTGCAGCAGAAAACTGCTTGGTCACTCCTTACAAATACAATAAATGTTGTATTTAACCATACCCTCAGTTTCACCTGAAAGGTGTTATAAAATGCTCATAAGGTGGGAAATTGTAAAAATTATTTGAAAGGCTGGAGTCACTTTAATGTTTATTATGAAAAATGTACCTCACTGAAAAACTTTTTTTAAAACAATAATCTCCACATTTTTCTTCCTTGAAAGATCATATTTCACAACGACAGATCAAATACTCTCAGAGAAAAGCTAGGCTGTCTTCATACGAACACAAGAATTTATAAACATTCTTGTAGGAGCTTGCACAATCCAATTACAAGACAATTTTATATCAAATGCTCCATTAGGTCACTCTTGCTCAAGGTAGAAAACGCTTATACACGTAAGTATATTGAGTCAAATAAATATGGCAACAAATACTCAAAAAGTGTGACAGTAGGATGAAAATATGGAACTCAGCGTCAAGAGCATGTTAACTACCCTATACCATTGTTTTCTCCCCAACCAGACTCATATGGATCTTTCAGAAAGCAACCATTTAAAAAGCGGCAAAAAGCCCAACACAGGCTTACAATTCCATACCCCTGGTAAGCAAAAAAAAAAAAACACACCCAAAAAACCAAAACCCACCAAACAAACCAAAACAAAAAAAACCCCACAACCAACCAACAACAAAAAACCACCAACCAAAAATCAAACTACCAAACAACCCAACAGTTTCCAACAGTTTTAAATTGCAGCGTTGAAGATTCATGTTAACTTTAAGGAATTAATTTCTGTTGTCTAAATCAAGGCATTTTGAAGCAAGGGTTTTAGTCACCTACAGAAGGTGACTCTCCTCATTTTAGTGTGGGTTCAACAATACTTCCCACTCTTCACTCACTGGAATACAAGTCCAGTTGACACCTGTATTTTAGATGGCAAAGTTAGGTGAAATTAGTCCCAACTTAATGAAATCACATAAAGCTTATTTAAGCATAAGATTACTGATGGTGCCTATGAATTTCCATCACTTATTTTTTAATAGAGACAGCAGTCTAATCTCTGTCAGGTAGAGTTCAGGTAGAGTTTCATGTTTGGAGGTGCTATGAAAGTTAGCCATCATTCCAGTTAACTATTCCTCAGCTCTTTCCAATATTCATATCTTCTGTTTTCTTCATTCACAAAAGAAAATTGATGCATCAAAAACATCAATGTGCAAATAAACTAATGGTCTTAAACTGTGAGTATGAAAGAGTCCTCCCATACTTCTCACTGATATCCTTTCCATTTACAGAAAACTCACATATCAGTTAAACTCACCTGTTAATTAAAAGCTTGTCTGGAAAATTCCTTGCTAGTTGGAAGCAAAAAAAAGTGTAAAAAGCATCTGAATGCTGAAGCTTTGAATTTTAATTACTTCCTCCCAGGTTTGTTCGTGATCCCTCAGGTGTTGGCCGGGCAACAACAAAGAACTGGAAAAAAGAAACAAAATTATTTTGTAATTCCTGCTGTGGGGAAGAAAATGTATTGAGAATGCTTCCAATTTTCTCTTCTTATCTTGTTTAGATTTATTTTTTATTAATGTACTTATAAGAAAGTATCTACACACAAAGAAAAGATTCTGGAAGATTACAGGCAACTACAGTGAATAATTGTTCTACAAATTTGATAGGTTTGTTTTTCTTTTAATAATATGAGAGTTTCTATTGTGTTTCACAACGGAGAATATCGGTATAATTGCAAAAGGGGGGATAATGCATACAAATTTGGCATAAGGGCTACAGTTTTTATCAGATCATCGATTGCACATATATATTAAATTTGGTGTGTTGTTTATTTTATATGATTCTAAATAGAGAAGACATTAGCAGATTTAATAAATATTCTGGAACTCATAGGAATTTGATCCCTTCTCTGTAGCTACCCATATAAGAGTTGCTGGGGGTTTGATCGTTTTCTTTCTTTTCTAAATTTTCTAGACAAATATTTTTTCTTAACAGAGAAGGATACTTCATCTTAGGAAAGAAAGTATATAAACTAAATATGGAGGCAGCGGAGTGTTTCTGCTTTTTCTCACAAAGATAATCACCCTCTCCCCCTCAAAGTCACAACATTTTAACAACCTGAATTTTTTAGGGTCCTTTTATTAAGGATAAACATCTGAGATTTTGATTTGGATCAGCCATTTTTGCAATAAAATTTATTTGTGACATTTTACAGAGGAACTTAAGGATTTCATGAGGTTTCTGATGAATCCTTGCATGTGAAAAATTGAGCCATCTGAATCAGACAGAAGATTTACACATTCAGTTCTCCAAGAACTGGGATGAGGACTTTCATTCTTTTGTGACATACACACAGCATATGTACATCTGTTTAAAAAAGTTCAATTATCAGTTAAACTACTCTTGCAAATTAACTTGCATGCAAGTAGATGACAATGGCATATGCTACTGAAGTAATTGTGTTCATATTACATAAGTTTTCTTCCTCAACATACTTAAGAATGAGTTCTAAATTGTAAAAAAACCAAATCTTCAAAAGGAGTATAAATGATAAACAGTTTTTTTACTACGTATATAAACCACATTCAAATATACTGAGTGAAAATACTAAGCAGAAACTGAACATACATGAGTGTGGCTATTCAATTCTGATACAGGTTATAAAACAGTTAAGAAGCAGATGCTTCTTTAAAGTGCATTTAAGGGACTGGTAACGTTAAATAGCTTAGATCCTATTTGTGTTACATTTATGGTGAAGGGCTCCTCATCAGATGGCCAAGACTTTATGAACCCTAACAGCATAAGTCATTTCTGACTCTAACACTCATCTGAGTGCTACTGTTTTAATACTTTCTATTCAGTTATATATTCAAGTTGAGACTTCTGCTCACTGTATTCAGCTAAAATTTCTGAATATTGTGCAGTTCGGTATTTTTAGGGGCCTTAAATATATTAAAATATTAAAGTGCATTAGGAGTGGATGAAGAATGAACCAGAATAAATTTTGTCACAGTTAAAAAAAAAAAAGGGAAAAAAAAAGGAAAAGCAAGCAGGCCTCTATCATCCATTTTGTTTTGCAGCTGAATGTCTTTCAAATGGAGACAATATCTTGTTTACTGCAGTTTACTGGGGGACAGGCCTTATAAGCAGAATCTTATTTATAATGGAAAATGCATTGCACCAGGAGTAGCCATGACACATTCAAATTCCCAAGCTACAGTTACTGAGTCATTTTATGAATCTGTAATTCATAACAGAATGCCTTATGAAAATTCAAGATATCAGTAGGTTTGATGTAGGTTACTTGTAAATATGACTTTAAAAATTAATACCTAGTCTTTCTGGAAGAATGGGAATCTTCTCTGAAAAAAATGACAAGGCCATACATAGCTGAACTTCAACATTAAGAGCTGAGGAAGTATTTTGTAGCTAACACAAAGTGTAATTTCAAATGTTTCTATTTAGGAATTTGTTCAAATGACAGTTAATGTCTTCTATTGTTACTTATAAAAGGCCTTCCTTCTCCAACAAGGGATGGATCCACCACATTGACACCAGGGGGATGAAAATACCTTTAAGAATATTCTACATCCAGACAAAACATCTATTCCAACGCCAGGAGAATGGACTGCAGGCAAAAGTATCCAAGACAATAAAGGTAGCAGGATAACTTGGATTATCCAAAAGGATGGATAACATCCATCACTCCTGTGAAATCCATCCACCTCATTCATGACAACTTATGTATAGAAAGATGACATGAAAATGTAACAGAGGAAAAGTTTATGTTATTACTGACTGCAGACAACTGGGGTCTCTGATCATGCCCCAGACCAAGGTGCACCAGGTAATGCTCATCCCGGACTTGATTTTTTAAGATATAATGGCATTTGTCAAGCCAGGTTAGGAATGCCTACTCTCATGTTTTGCCTGATCTGCAAACTCTATAATCCTTCCACAAACACCAACTATTGATTGTGAATGTATTAGTCTGAGGAAGAGAGAAATTGTTGTGCACCTGACACTTGACAGTCACTGATGCAATGAATAAGTCACTGAGAGTCACAAAAGCCTTTTTATTACCAATTATAGTAGCCACTGGATTCCTTTATTTCCTTAGTTTTATTGATCCTCTGGAAATAAGGATGGTGTATAGAAATTCTATGAGAATTTTCCCAATCATCAATTTTTGCTTGTATCTAAAGTTTGAGCTAATGTTATGCATCCTTTTCTGTTTATGACTGAACAACTACATTAGGAGGAACAAACAGTGGGAAAATATGTCGCAAGTTTTCCCAATGTTTTGCATTGTTCAAAGCCTTTAATAAAAACACCAGCTGGAAAGAATGGTAAGTTCATAGGAGAAATGGCAAATGCTAAAGATAATTTTCAATCTAATTCTCATGAGTTTTTCTCTTTAGCACCAGTTTCTTGGGTTTTTTTCTTTTTCCTGTACATGAATTCTTGAATTATTCTTCTCTTCATATATACATTCTATCCTTAAAACTCAGACATGTTTAAACAATGCCACAAAAACCTTTACAATTTTTACTCTTTCCAGGAAGCATTTGTCAGTACACTAATGCAGTTCCAAATTGCTCTAGAAGTGTTATTTAAAGAGCAATAAGAAGTTCTTATTCATGCAGTCATGCTTTTTTGTTATTCTTACTTGCTGGCATCCAACATGAATTCCAATATTTTCTGCATATGACTGTTAATTTGTGCTTCATGGGGAGTGGCTGTTCTTTTCCTTTATGGCAGCAATCAATGACTACTTCTCAATAGTTATGAGACAGAATCCTATGTAAAAATGACAAATCACATTCAGCTTCTATATGATCCTTGATCTTTTGCCAGCGTGTCTGATCTATTTCCAAAGTACATGAGTCAGGCTATGTGCCTTGGTTAATAAGTAAACAGTTCCTGTAAAACTTCTCTTTGCTCCTACCATCTTAACTCTCTATGTTGTTTGAAGAAATCCATGTTGTATTTCAAACAGGATCTCTTCTCTTTTCTTAAGAGAGTGTTAGTCATGTCCTAGGCCTGAAACTTTATAAATAAAGCAAATCTCTTTTTGCTAGTGAAGCTTTTGGCAAAATATTTTTCTGTGTATTGAACAGTACGTTATCATCATGATCAGCACAGATTTTGTAAGTCCCAACAGCCTGGTCTCTTATGAGTGAGAAATTTCACTTCTCCAAATGAAGTGAAAGGATAATGTATGTGAACTGGAATGGAAATCATTATCTCACTGTTGAGCGCTTTTCCGGTTCTATTTTTGGCTAATATGAAAAAATACATGTAATTATGATTAGTAATGTAGACATGTATCAACAGGGAGATGGGCTATAGCTCTCAAAACAATTTCAAGTTGCCACTAAACATCTCAAGTGCTCAAATTAGAAAATTTTAGCCACTGCCAACTTGGTCTGCATTTGACACAACATCTGCAAGCAATTATTGATCAATTCTTTTAGCAATTAAAAATTATTTACTGTTATATTTAACAGTATAACTGTTTTAGACATACAAACTGCTGGTATCATTCCTCCGTTATCTGCTTTTCCACATTTCTTTCTGGTGCAGAAGAGGAATGTACAGGGACTCTTCCTCAAGACAGACCTACCCATGCTGAGCTTAGTGGTAGTGCAGCACAGGACACTCATCAGCTGAACACAGCTAACGTGGGATAGTTTCAGCCTCTCATATTTCACACCCAGAAGGGTGTGGGATGGAATCAAAAGCTGCACTCTCCAGCACTGTGCAAGACAGCTTTTTCCCAAATCTGGCTACTTTTCCAATCGTACTAATGGAAGGGGAAAACAAAAATTGAGAATGTGAGTGTATACTGTAAGCTTCTATACAATTGCTGCTAAGGTTGGGGGTTGGGTCACATTTTTTCCTACCTGCAGCATGACCTTTCAGCAGTTTGTGAATGCTCAATTTATATAACACATTCTGGTGATGACTTTTGCTAATTTCAAGGATTTATAAATGAGTATGGAATACTTTGTCACTAGAAAAGAAAGCACAGATCAATAGATCAGAGAAGGCTCTGAGCAGAGCAACAATCATGCTATAAATGTCAGAGCTGAGCAATTTCCACACAAATAAAATAAAGCTGCCATCAGCAAACAGTTTCAGACATGAAGCGTCAGACTACTGCTGTGTGACTGTGTTACAATCCCAAGGTCACTTACACAGAGAGCAGGTGGCACAACACTCGGCAAGCCAATATCGCAGCTCTGCCTTTACATGTAGTTACTCCCCAGGAAGACAAAGCTTAACACTTCAAAGTGTCTTCCACACCCCGTACCCCTTTCACAAACTAAAGGGTTCAAGGCAGGAACTTCTACTTAACAAGAAAATGCAGAGGTTCTCTTTTTCCTATTTAGTTTGTAACTTTGTCTTTCAAGTAGAGAAAAAGGAAATAGGTAAGATGCAACATTCATATCTTGTATTTTGTTACAGCCTATGGTTTCATATCCTCTCACCAAAACATCACAGAAGTCTGACAACTGACCACAGTTTGCCTCTGACGCAGACGACTGATACCTAATGCTCAAAGCATCAGGTTGGGTCTTGCATGAGAATCTGAGGAGCAAATGTGACTCTCTGTCTTACAAATTGAGTGTCGTGCCACAAGATGAAAGTAAAATTTTTTTAAGGTTTTTCACCCACAAGCTGTTTCTTTTTAATGAAAACAACTCTTCAGTAATAGACTTCTGCATCCCATCTACAGCTTTGACATATCAAAATCCTGTTCACCTGAGATACATTTGTAGTTTCTTTATCATCTTATTTACCTAGAGGCTGACCAGGCTAGTCTTCTGCCTTTCTGTTCAGACCATCTCTGCATGTTGTCAAATTAAACATCTCATTTTAATGAGATCCAAATATTCAGTTAGAGTGTCCATCTCTGGAATCTAAAATATTATTCAGCATTTTAAAAATAGTATGAAATACATTCATTTAAATTTTATGAGCCAGCTAAATAATGCATATGAGTAACAAAATAATATATTTGGGGATCTGTAAAGTTTGATAAGAATAAATGGGAGATTTTCAGAAAGATTCAACATTCAAATTTCCCCTCCTGCTACTTCTACCCAGTCAGTATCTCACATCAGGAGAATATTTGAAAGTGTGGCCATTTCTTTCAGTATCTAAATGATGAACAAACTTTTTGAAAACATTGCCCTGCTGTCTCTAACCACAATGTGCTGGTGTCTTAGGTTAACAATAATTAGATATGAAACTTCAGGTGTGAGAACTGAACACCTTTCATGAGCCTTAAATTCATAAAGACAATAACATCTCCTCCTCAATATATTCAGTATTTACTATGTGAAATATTACTATAATTTCAGCTGACCTGTAATCTCCTGAACCATGACGCACATGCAAGCACTGTAAGCCTCTGCTCTTGTACAGGGTAACCAGAGTTTTTTGACATTTAAAATATCTAGCAGCATGACAAGAATTTGTATTTGCATATACATAAATTGTGCCAGGGAAACTAGATGAGTGACAAACCATCAACAACAAGCTGCAGCACTGCCTGTGGCTTTCACATGAAGCATGGCTGCATATAAAAATGTTACATTATTGAGGAAAGTAGCTTGTCCGCCACTGCCTCTGTTTTCTATATTCTCTTCTGAAAAAGAGAATGTGTCCTTTAGAAATTACTGTAAAGGAGAAAACTGTTTATTAGATTTACTTGAAACCTTTTTGTATTCGCCATGCATTGAGGGAAAAAAACCCTTTCCTTTCTGATATGATATTCGATATAAACTTCTATGTGAGGATTTTCCTTCCCATCCATCCCTGACTATCAGCAATGGTATCTCCTGAGGTTAAACCAGGCTGTGTGATGCCTGTGAAAGGTTCGTTATAGCTTACTATTGCATCCCACTGGTGCATCTTCCTTCCCTCACCTGAAGAAGCAGCTGAACTGTACAACTAAACCTACAGCTAGTGAGGATTAACGTCACAGGAAAGTAAAACATTATTTTGTTTTCATGTGGCTGATAGTGCATATATTCCTCAGAATCACAGCAGAGTCCAGAGGGACATTTTGTACAGTTGAAACAAGCAACTCATGCAAACCATCTGCAGCTTAACCATATGACAGACCCAGTGGTGATTTCATAGTTGCCAGTGAAACAAACTCTGATTCCTCCCAGAGAGACAAATGCTGCTGCAAAACAATGCAGAATGTTTCACACCTTGGCACGAGTCTTGTGAGAGCTGACCAAAAGGGGAGGATAAAGTAACAAAGAAAATGGAAACTAAACTAAACTTTAAAAAACCCCTCAAGCTAGAAACTAATGCACAAAGTAAAAACACTTTCATTGCATAACGTCCTGCTTTGTCTCCAGCTAGTAAGGCTACATATTGTACAAGACAGTTCTGTAAGTACACGAGTGCCAAATTTAACATTTTGTACTTTCAGCTAAGACATTTGGACAATGCAAGATAAAAATGGAATGTGGAAATTGGTATGAAATCCCTTTGCTTTTTTAACTTTTCTAGTGATGTCAAAGTTTTTTAGAATTGCTGATGGGTCCAAACTTGTATCACAGGGAATAATCATAGAATCATTTAGGTTGGAAAAGACCTTTAAGATCAAGTCCAGCACTGCCAAGTCTACCAGTAATCCATGTCCTTAAGCACCACATCTACACGTCTTCTGAATACATCAAGGGATGCTGACTCAACCACTTCCCTGGGCAGCCTGTTCCAAAGCATGACAGCCCTTTTGATGAAGAATTTTTTCTCAACATCCAATCTAAACCTCCCCTGGCACAACATGAGGCCATTTCCTCTCGTCCTATTACTTGTTACTTGGGAGAGGAGACTGACCCCCACATTGCTACAACCTCCTTTCACGTAGCTGTAGAAAGCAATACGATCTCCCCTCAGCCTCCTTTTCTCCAGGCTAAACAACCCCAGTTCTCAGCCGCTCCTCGTATGACTTGTGCTCATAAGCTGCTCCTCATAATGAACATGTAAGAGTCAGAACTGTGAAAGGCTCACAAGTTTCCCTGGCTTTTGGTGAGGAGGGAGTCCAGATAGCGCTTCACTCCAAGCAGGGAAGCGCTTCACTTCACTGCTGGGAGAAGACAGGTTTATCATTGACCTCCGCATCACATTTCTGACTCCACAGACTGCACCTGCCCTGGAACCCCTGAAGACCCATCATAATTAGTTCTTCAGAAAAGTTAAGTAATTTTGGCAAATTCTCACCTCAGTCAATTTAGTGATACAGTCTACCCAGGAGGTCCCAGGGGCACACACTGGCTCAACAACAGACACTGATGAACTCAGAGGGAAGAGAGTTTTGTGGCACACCTTTCACCAAAACCTGACATTTGTAAATTAAGAGTACAGATTTATTTAGGAGACAAAAGAGTTGTACTCCCTATCTCTTCCTGAAGTGTACGTATTGAAAGGGGTATGGTCTTTTTTGTGAGAAAGGAGAGCTATACTGATGTATGCTTGGTAGGTCACAACACTTCTCTTCAGCTGGTTCAACAGACATCCGTTACATATCTATTGATCAATCATCTCTAAGTTGATTTTATGGTTCCAAGTAGCACAGTCACATTTCAAGCAATTTTTACAATTATGGAAGGAGCTAATAGCTCTATCCTGAATTTCATTACACAAAAAATTAGTCTGATTCTATAGAAAAGACTGAATAATGGAGGCACTTTTTCTCTATATCACTGCTTTTAACAAGGTTAAACAAAAGACAATTTAAGAAAACCACTTTGTTTTACACTGCTGAACTGATGGTCATTTTGTCACTTCACCTGTCTGTTTGACATGACCTAATACTATGCATCACAAGATGACTTACCAACTTAAAGAAAGAAAACATCCCCAACAGGCTTTCTCAGTTTCAGAGCCTCATATATTACACAAACTTGCTTCTAACCCTTCTGTTAGGAATTACTACCTGGAAGAGGTTTTAGGCTACATTTTCTCTGTCTGTAACTTCTTGTGAGTAATTACTGCCCCAGGTTCCAAACATACCTTGCCTTCTCGCTTCTGTGACACATTAATGTCCACACTTCATATGAAGCTATGGATCTCAGGAATGTCATTAACATAGTCGTGCCAAACTGCATACTAGTGAAAAATTATTAACTGTTATGCCTCCATCAAATCTTTTCAAATCCCTGATGCTTTGGTTATATTAAATCTTAAAAAATGCAACCAGATAACAAGTTTTAGTTGTATTTCTATGTAATGCAATACATTTGTTGGTTAGAATGCCAATGAAGATAATTTTTATATTCTGTAGTTTGGGCTACATAATTTGGGGGAATGAGAAAAACAAAAGCATCTACCAAGCACTTGACTGACAGTTCCTTACTTGGATGCCTACATAATGGTACCTAGGAAAAAAACCCAAAACCTTTACTACTGTTTCTGTATTTACAAGTTAGGGGAAAACCTTTCTCTAAACCTTGCAGTTCTAAATTAAGTTGTGTTTTAGTAGCTGACACCTTTGAGGTACAGGCTGTCATCAAACCCAGCAGCCATTTACCAGCTTAAACCAGAGAAACACAATGATATAATTACAAAGAAAATATCTGGGATAATATGCAGTGCTTATTGGCTCTGCAAGCTCCTGAAGGTAACAAAAGATTTAAAGACATGGATTATTACATTACGGAACCCCCGTTCATGAGATCTTTGGGATTTAAGTGTTTTCATGCAATGAATTTTCTGTCAAACTTTGTTTGGAAGTTCTCTTTCACTAACAAACCTCTAGGGGCATCAGTCAAAGACAACCCAAAAATCAGCTGTTTTAATCATGCTTCATGGCTAAACTACAACAAGGGGAGGGAGGAATATTTATACTACTTAGTCTTATATCCAGTAGAAACCCCTAAATTAACCATTGGGTCCTCTCTATAGCAATAAAAAAGGGTGAAAGAGCCTTGACTTAGAGAAGTCTTGACTTAGACTTCCCTGGATTGCTTCAAAGATTATCTTCCTCTCCCACCCTTAAGTATCCAGATAGCCAATGACACAAGCTGCCTGTCTTGGGAAGATCAGTTGAATTCCTCAAATTAGACTCTATGGCTACCTGCAAAACTCCCATCACATTAACTTCAGTTTCCACAGGCACTCTAGAAAGAAAGCCTCAGACAGTCCCTCACTCATGCAAACGGTATCAATGATGGAAAGTGCCTTTTAATAGCAAACACCACATCCAAATGCCTTTACTTTGTCAAGATAATTTTTCAGCAAAGCACTGCAATATATTTCCTTCCTTCTTGGATGTCTCTGTGTTCTCAGTTGCTATTTCAGATTAACCTAGATATGGAGATTAAACAACCATTTGGGAAAAAGAATCAGAAGGAAATAACATTGTCTAGTGTTTCCCAGCCAGAGCGGCTTTGGTGTGGATTAGGTCTATAGCACAGAAAATGGAGGTGACTCTTAGAAATAAGAAATGAAACCATCTATTTTCTGTGACCTCCTACAACAAACAAGGCTTGACAGCAGCTGTGAGAATCCCCTGCATATGCTGGCTGATGGCAATCCAGGACTGACTTGATTTCAAGCCGTATCCCTTGTGAATGACTGAAAAGCTGGCTTATTAATTTTGTGGCCTTATTCCAGTTGTCAAGGTTTATCTCCCCAGTCTTGCAATCCTTTGTGCACACAGCTCTCCATAGGAAGTCCCAAATAAAATTCCCTTCATCACCATAAAACTAAGTGCTGAGAGCTGACTTTTGCAACCATCAACCCTTTTCCACAGTTTTGTGTTCACATGACAAAGTGTACTTGTGGCACTGGGGAATAGCTCACTCAGGGTGGCTTGCTTCAGGTATACGTTTAAATGCAGTGCTGAGATGGAGACTCCGGGTGGGTCATGGTATTAAAGTCACTGAGTGTTCATGAAGATGGCTGAACCAGACTCAAAAGTCTGACGACAAGTCTGCACTGTTAAAATTGCATTTACAGTCAAAGGAAATAGACTTTAGAGTCAAATAGAAATAGATAAGGGAAAACAAAAAAATTAGCTGAGGCTCTAGAAGTTGCCACTATGTCTGGGAAACAACAGTGATCATAAAAGTCAGCAGGTTGTACGACTCCCTCATCTCACATAACCAGAGACAGCGGAGAATCAGGTAACACCTCCAGATTTCAGCCACTGGCAAATAAAGCAGAGAGGTTGCTCAGCCTCCCTGCAAGGGCTGATGGAGGCTTCCATCTCAAGAAAAGACACCTGCTTCACTTTAATTGCTTTGGAGAGTCCGAAAGCGCTTTACTAATACTTGGATTAATGCCGCTGTTCATACAAAGCTCAGCTTACTTAAAAAATAACAACTCACATATTTAATAAGCCAAATGTCTCTTTCCATGGCTACCTTGATTCCTGCGTTACTTAGAAGAAATTCTCATAATAATATTTTCAGTCAATTGATACAGCTTTTTAGCTTTCATTTTTTAAAACTGTGTTTTTCAAAAGAGCACATGAATAATCAAAGCAGAAATAATGAGTCAAATCAGCAAACGCAGTAATTTCTATGTGTAAAATAGTTTCAAATCAGAAATTGAAGTTATATTTATACTAATGACAACCTTAACATCCTAGCAGGCTCCAATTTTTGCATAAAAATGATACATTTTAAATATCCAAAAGCTTGATGGGAATTTTATACTCTGTTTATGTTAAACCAAAAAAGTGAACTTAAAGTAATCATGTAAATTGAATGATAATAAGAGTTCTTTTATATTTTTAGACTACTCCAAATGAATAATTTAAAAGGCATTAAGCAAAATATTTTATTAACATAAAGTTAATGGTATATTTTTATAGTATCTGATTTTCAAAAATTTGTACTAAGGCATTATCATAATCAGCTCATGCCAGTAGTATGCCATTTCACATGCCTTTATTTTTGACTAGACTTAATGTACTCCCTGGCACAGACATTAAGTCTAAACCTTATTCCTGAGCTATCACCACTGCCTTTATTAAAACACTTGTAATTTGTTAACTTTTACACAAGTCTAAAATAAAGAGGACCTTGCTCCATGAATTGAAATTTCTGCTAGGATGTATTCCAATGACAAAAACAGGGGCACAACAGTGGGAAATTCCATCACTCTCAGACAAGGAGAAGGAAAATAAAAAGGATCAGCCAGCATATGTGTCACAAAGCAGATACTATGTTGTGAAAACAAGGCAATCAGAGACCATTAGAGATTTCTTCTTCATTACCTGGCTAGAAAAAAGAAGAAAACAGCCTCACTCAGTGCCAACTTGAGGACAGGGAAAACAATCCCACTATAATAACATTTGGGTTCTAATACAAAGTGTTTTGTTTTTTTTTTTAAAAAACACAGATATACTCTTATTACCAGTGGTGAAGAATACTTGAAATGTGCTTTTTCTCACATAGCCAAACGTTCATACTAAGTGCAGAAGCTGTCTGCAGAATGGCCACACCTTACAGTAGGTTTCCAGCTTCAACAGTGGAGACCATGCAAAAGCAAATATTTCCTTGGGTTGGCATTTTCAGGTCCGGTTAGGAGATGAAGCTCATGACACTTACTATGTGGCAGGTATGGGTTTGTAAAACCTCACAAGACCTATGTTTAAACTACATTAAGATCCACACAATCTACAGACTTTGTGGATTTAATTAAATCTAAAAATATGTTTAACAAAAAAAATATTATTCCTTCATATAACCCATTACATTTTTTTACTGAGAAATAAGGATGTCTGTTTTATTTCTTCTTCTGTCTTCCCAAAGATAAAACTCCTGTTCTAGCCAGACAACTCTTATCAATAATCAGTGTAAAACTGACATTTATTTCTCTGTGAATGAACTTTTCTAACATCTATTGTTTTATTCTCCATTCCAAAATGATTCTTTATAATTAACTCTGATGATAAATATACCACCATTTAGAACTGGATGCAGCATTACCATTGGCTTTGCTGTAAATAGACTGAGCTGAAGTCGTGTAATATAATGAAAGATTAAGCAACTGCAGACTTAGGGCTATGGAAACAAACTTGGCGTGTTTAATTACCCTTATCAAAGGACTTGATACTTTGATAAAATACTGTGTAAAAATGCTGTAACATTTGAGAATAGTTTGAATTAAAAATTCCAATTGATGGTTTGTCAAAATAAAATATAAAAAGGCTATGAGGGTGAATATGTAGCCTCATGAGTCTTCTTCAGTACTTTAGTGTCTTAATAATCACCCAGTAAACATTTGAAGCCCCCAAAAATGTTCAAATGATTAATTTAAAAAAGAAACAAAGCAGGAATATTTTTGAATGTGGAGTCGTATGACAGACTTCAAAGATCCCTTGAAAAGAGAACACTTTGTGATGGAAATATTTTTCCTCAGGGGTTTTCTATCGCTATTTGAAATTTTATATGCTTTGCCCGTAATGTTTTGCCCATTATATTACCATCTTCTCTACAGCAGCAAGAAAATTATTAAAAGATGAGAAGATGAAGAAAATCCACAAAATTGTTTGGTCTCACAAGTTTTGAATTGGGGGAATACATGATATTTTTTCATTCAAATGGAAAAAATTAAGTCTGGAAGGAAGGCATCATCAAATTTAAGGCAATAAACTCTTCTGACACTGTGGTGGGGTTTTTTTTCAAATTAAGAATGACACACTAAACATTTTTTATTTTATTTATTAAACACTCCTAGTTGTACACTGGATTCCACCTGGAGCTCCACATCTCTGGCAGAGAAATTTATTCCATGCAAAGACTTAGTTCAAAACCTAAACATTCCACTTAGATTTTGAAATCTCAGAGGACTCTGCTCTGCAGAAACTGCAGTTTCCTAGTGTTGGTGTATATTTGCATCCTTGTATTGAAAACATGCGTACAAGATAGTAAAAAATACAAAAAAAACCCCCACAGATATCACTTAATTCTGTCACTCCTATTACAGAAAACAAAAGTGAAAACCCGCAAACTCTAAACCCAGAAATAAAATAACAACAAAAAAAAGAACACACAGCCACCTTGTTCTAATGTTATTTCTATAGTAAACAGAATAGTTAACAGACTTTATTATTCGTTAAATACTTGAGCTACTAGGACCTATTCCAATTTCTATTCAGTTTATCAGCAAATTTGCAGAAACTCATACATGAAAGGAAAATTAAACACAATGAAATATCTGTCATTTCTGAAGCTGAGAATTTTCCTATTATAATCATGTCAGAATCTTTTTTCCTTTTCTAATTCCAAAGACGTTACATTAACATCAATTAATCATTGGAAAGAACTACCAAGTGAATTTGTATATTCTCATTTCCTAAAATCTTTAAACCCAGACTGAATGGATTTCCAAAGTATACTATTCATAAAAATAAGTAATTCCTCTTATACAGGAGTAATTTAGATAAAGACCTAGCTCTGTGCACAGACCTAGAAATCAGATTACATGACCTTTCTGACATAAATTCATGTATCCGACTCTATCAAAATGATGAACTAAGCATGCAGAAACGCGAAGTCCACAGAGAGCCTCATTCATCATACCCTCTGCATTGTTGTGGCACCTATGTTACTTTGTGAAACACAGACCACTGAGTGTGTTGTGAAAGGTCTGTGATGGCTGGGGAAGCGTCGCTGAACTGGAGTAAGGCAGGCAAGTAGATTAACTTTCTAGAAATGCTGGTAAACAGCTGTGGAACAAGGGGAAGTCTTTAACATGCTCCCAAGGTGACTAATTGTGAACATTTCAAAATGATGCAAGTAGAAAAAAACAAATGATCTTTCACAAAATTTCTTTGTATATTAAGAGATGTGAATGTCACAAATCAAGCTTGTACTCTTAAAACTGGGCTTCAGTGATGCTTAAGATCCATCCTGAGGGAAAACTTTAATCCATTATTATGAAATTGCTGAATATTAAACTCCATAGAGAAAAACACCATTTCATTTTACTGCTGCAAAATGTTGATATTTTAAGTAGTTTTTTAAAAGAGAGAGGTTTGCTGTTAGGGTTGGTTGAATGGCCAAAAAAACCCGCCCAAAACCCCAACCCAAAAACACTTACTACATTTCTAATTTATAAAAACATTAATTATTATAAGCATGGCAAGATTTTCATGCAGTTTTATTCTCTTTTCATTTGTTCTATTAACAGCACCTTCACAATAAATATTTAAATCTAATTCCATTAAAGTGTACCCAAATATAAACAGTCTGATCACCTAACTGAAAATAATTTTCACTAAAGTTATATCTAACTACAGACACATTGTCCTGTTGTTAACACTGGTTTTATTTTGAGCTAATAACAACCACTCCCTGGAAATCAAGGATACAGAATGTCTCCTTATCCCTACTGAGAGACTCTGTAACAGTACCCCTCCTCGATTCACCAGCTAAATATAATTCTAGAAATACTAATTCATGAAGGAAAAAAAATCAAATCAATGAACCTGCCCTTTTGGCAGTTTAATATTGTACCTAATCTTCATCCCCTTGTCCATTAATGGAAAACAGTCAGGATTAGTATCTTCTCCGGAAATTCTGGGGAAATGACCAAATCAAATGATATTGGTAAATGTTCCTAGAAATGTTTTAAGACTGGCTCAAGGTTCACTACCCATGACTGCAAACAAACCTTTGATAATCTGGAATAGAATTATTTTAAAATTATTGTGACCATCCTGATTGTGAAAGCCGGGAATCTAAAGCCAAAATGGCTTTTCCTGCTTTTTGGCACCGCTGCACCCTCCCCACCCCACCCTGCAACAGGACAAGCCCTCACTGGAAGACATTCAGCCTATCTTTGCCTAAGTAATCAAGCAAAATACTGTTTTGGAGTGTGGAGATGACCAGTATATCATGTGGAAGGGCTTATTAGAGACAGAAAGCTCAATATCAGGTCTCCAGAGGAGATACACACACAGGTGGATGGAAATGGTTTGGTGGCCTCAGTTCTTTACTGCTTAATGCAAGTAGGCAGGAAAAAGATCCACAGTTTTCTGTGGCCTTCATGCTGTGGTTATTTTCTGCTGAATAGCACAGGAAAAAAAAAGCTTTTTTATGTATTTTTGGAAGTAGAATTCTTACAGTGGTAAAATAACTGTAATCAAGAACAAGCTGAATGTGGAGTGTAGGAGGATAAGAAAGGTTTTCAGGGCTAGAGGGTCCTGCAGAAGACAAGAAAGTCTGAGGTAAATATAATAGTTTAAATGGAGCTTTGCAAGAAACTTCCAGATTTTAAAAAATTCACTTTTGGGGTCCATGAGAGAACATTTCCTGTAAGATGTTTGCATGGATATTTTTGGGCGTATTCTCAGCTGTTACTAGATTTCCACAACCTTCTATGATTATCTCATTTGAATTAGAAAGCCATAAGCAGTCAGGATAATTCTTCATTGCACCTGCATCTATGCAGAGAAATACTTCCTTATCACTTAACGCCAAGATGGAAGAACGTTGGTGGCCCAGATCAAACATATGTGATGTAGTTGAGGAAGTGATTAAAATGATAAAAAATAACCAGCAGACAGCCAGTCAGATAGCTAGGATATACCTGGATGCTAAAATCCACATCTGTTTTGTAGTCTTCTCCAAATAGGATGATCAGATTCAGTATTTTGGCTCAGTCTCATATATAAAAATGAATTAAAAAGTAAAAATGTGGACAGAAATGATGAGTGTATAGGTTTACTATCCTTTGGCTTTGTACTATTCCTTTCTTCCAGCAAACTAAACAATTCTTCAAAAATTCTTTGTCTGCATTGTCAATACGGTTTCTCCTTCTGCCATCAGTAAGTACACATATAAATACTCTTTATCTACTGTGGATTCACCATCCGTGCTAGGCAGACTTGACATAACTACTCTCAAGCTACGTGCTAAGGATTTTGTTCTTTGCGTATACATCGTTCTGTAATGACTCAAACAAATTCTTGCCTCTACATTGTTTATTTAAACAATGGCATATTTTTCACAGATTGAAATGCAGTGCTTCAGTCTTATAATAAGAATTAGTTAGGGAATAATAGCAGTGCACATACAAAAGGAGAACAAAGTACTCCAATATTTTCCTGTATGTTTTATTTTCATCCATCCATGCAATACAGGAAAACACACAACTCAACGTACACACAAATATTAAAGCTTTTATGAGGAAATTACTATAAAGTATAAACACACTGCATTATTGTGTGAGTTTTCATCAGTGTCAACTGTACCTTTTTCTGATTGGTACTTCTCTTAACTCTTAAAGTTGAGAAAGTTCATTGGGTGATATTTATCTGGACATCAATGGTAATTTCTCTGTCCTGCCTTATGTTACGTAGTTATTCAGAAATAATCTATACAGAAATAATGCTTTATCTGTTGATTATAGTCCCAGGAAGAATAGCCACAAAAAAAAAAAAAAAGAGGAAACAATAATTTTAGAACAAGAACAAATGGTAGCGTATTGAAATACTAACACAGAGACATCCATCCATTGCAAGTATAAGAAAAACTTTCCATACCAACTGCAGCACCATATACACAGTGACTGTGAAGTATAGCTTGATGGTTAATTTAAAAGAGCTGCTGCTTTCCTTTCTTTTCAATCTTCACTTAAATCTTTGCTCCTTGTTTTTTTAAATATTTATTTTCACAAAAAAAGCAACCAGTTGCCACTGTTTAGGCTCCTGATTACGTTGAGACAATGCTGATGAATTATATCTCATAGTATCCTTGTACTCTTTGTTTTGTTTCTTATACATGGTCTTATATTTAACCTATAAGGTCTCTGGGACAAGGATAATCTTTTGGTTCTTTGCATGTACTGAATAATGTAGGGTCCTGATTTGTGACTGGGCTCCCAAGTGCTATGATGTAATACAAATAATGAATGAAAGGACTTAATTTTTAATTTAAAATAAAATTGTCAGAAGTGATTACTAATTTTAGACTTATCAACCAGAAACAGCTGGGATCTCATTTCAGGAGATCCCAAGCATCTACACTCTCAGATAATTCAAGTGCAGCTGGAGTGCTCAGATTGAGCACCCAATATCCTCAGCCCCAAAATTAATTGAGGATTTTGAAAGTGCTGGCTCAAATATTAGCACATTCTGTTGATTATCCTTTTGAGGGCCCTGTTTTTTCTGTACCCACCATGCAAGGCAAAAGGGCTAATGGTCTTTTCTTCTGTTGTGTTTCATTAATCCCTTTCTTTTTGAAAGGACAGGTGCAAATTATGTCACTGCTTGAGGATACCCAAAGGATCAAACAACCTATACCTCAAAATCTAAATGCATTTCTACCCCTCCCTTATTTTTACCTATGCCATTTTCTGCCCCCATACTGGGCATCTTCCAATAATTTCCTCCAGCAAAGAGAGCTGGGACAAAGCTGCCTTGGATGCCGCCGGTGTTCTTGGATGGTCAACAAAGGGTGCTAATGGACATGGCAGCTGGCTTTCTCCCCCTTGAGGCTAAACATTTTCCCTGCACTAACTCCACACTTGACTGATCCAAAAGCTGACAGCTGTGAGTTTGTCCTGAAACCATGCTGCAGTAACTGCTGCCATTTCACAATATAACTCTACTTTCTCATGTGGATTTAGTGCCAAGTACACAGCAGTTTGTGAGCCACGCAGTATAGAAAAAAAAAAAGCAGAGGGAAACAAACATATTTCATTTCAGTCTATATTACCAACACTTTTCCTTCTTTATTCTGAGGCCATGAGCTAAGGAAGGGCACAAAATGAACCTGAAGCATTGTAAAAGATACGCCGGTAAAATCTGCTTTTGCATGAATGACAGATAGAATTACAGAGTCTAATGGAGATTTAACTGGATTAGCTCTTAACACTGTATTGTATTTTATTAACATTCACAAGTGTGCTTCTAGTAATTTTCATTAGGAATGAGTTGAGAGGAGTTCAGAGCTAAAAAAGGGGAGGATGCCTCTGAAATGATACATGTAGCTGTGATAGCTGGAAGTAACTCAAAAGTTGGTGCAGCATTTGGCAACTTATGATTCTTGCTCCTACTATGCAAAGCTGGATGCTTTATTTCGACTTTTCAGACCAATGAACTGAGGAAACCAAAATAACTGAAATATGTAACCCAAGTCAGGAAATTCATAGACAGAAAACTCAATATGTGCAGTATGCATATGCATAGTACAGTATAGCAACAGTTGTCATTTCACTGCACTCCCTTATATTTTTGTTTCCATTTGATTTCTGTCTCATGGCCTGAAGTATAACCAAATGCTTAAGAGAAAATTTACCAAATCATTAGTGATTATATTCCATTAAACCTTTAGAAATCTGGACATTCCACCTGATTTTTAGCAGGTAAATAACCGTTTCAGAAGGTAAACTGCTCCTAGAGACTATTTTGGCTTTCTGAACATTTCAGAAATATTAGTATGCCTCTCAAAATTTATTAACATTTAGATGAAATCGAAAAACTAAGTTATGCTTTATTTTCAATAATAAAATTTAATATAAAATATTTTAAAAAGCTAAAAATTCGGTCCTAAAGAAATAACTAGAAATAAAATATGCATAATTATCAGAAATGCTAACAACTCTCAGGAACTCCAGCATCTTTGGAAGTCAGGCCCCTCCTCACTTCCACACCTCCACATGACCCCAAAAGTCCAGGGTAACTACAGCTGCCACACCTGACATTTCCAGCTCCTGATATCAGCAACCAATTCATTTTGAAAGCTAAAATTATTTTTTCTCTCTGAAGTTCTTATAATAGCTTATTTGTGAAAAATACTAGTCTGAATTGATTCCTTGAAGCCAGAGTTCAGGGCTGAAGAAAATACACATGCATTTATCACAACAATATAGCACTAGAAAAAGCAATATTACTGTAACAAATCTGGAACAAACAATGAGTACTGGAAGAGCTAGAAAACAGACCGCTCCACCAACGCCAGAAAGATTTCATACTGTAAGACAGTGCTGCTTCTATTTTTTCTGCCTTTTTTTTTTAAGAGAATCAAAACTAATTTAAATAAGAACTGTGAAATGTTCTCATGCATTTGATACTTATATGCCACGTTTTTATTCTTCTAATACTTCACTTAACATTAGGGAAAAGGTTTTCTTTTTAGGCTACTGAAATATTCCACAGTCACAGTCCACAATACCCAGATTATCAGCAGAAGAGCTAAAGCTCAGACAGCAGCAATGCTGACTTCTCCACACTTCTCTCAGCAAAGTGCCTCTGCCTTGAATATCTCAGCTGCAATGGAAACAGGGTTTTTCAGCCTCCCCAGCTCAGATGGTCTTTGTACTCCCTTCTGCAACTGTCAAAGGGTGTTAATTATATCTGACTGTAGCCTGAGGCTTGGGATGTGAGCACTTGCCTATTAGGAATGAACTTTCACACTGCTGCAAACCTGTACCAGCTTTAAAACAATGATGAAGAAGTAGAAATCCTCACATTTCTACCTGTCACTTGTCACCAAGGTCTCTAAACATTACTACTCTTACTTAATTTTATTTTCAGAATAGGATCAGTGTGGGACCATTACCATCTGTATGGGAAAGATGAAACACTCTGAGCTGCTCCAGCTGGAGCACCCACAAGGGGGGTGTGAAGGCAGGACAGCAGAGGCTGGTGTCATTCAGCACAGAAACAAGGTCTCCACATTCTCTCATTCTTTTTTCAGATGATATATCCACACTGACATTGTGAAAACTGCCCTGAATATGGATAAAGGGGGATGAAAGATGCTTAAAATCTTGTAATTTCTGCGGAGATATATATTTTGATCACCCGACTTCAGTGCAAGAGGAGCCGCGTGACCTCTGGAGCAAACTATGTCATTCTACTGGTCCTTGAGCAGCCTCTGAAGACTCACCAGCTAAGTCCCTTACCATTGGATGCTGTGAATGGTACCCACCTCTTGAAAATCTCCCCATGCCCTGCTACTATGGAAGATAGCACAGGGAGAGAGAAGAGAGATGGCTCGTTCTCCCATGCGAGTATTCAAAAAGCCATATCTGGAAGGCTCCTCGAAGGAAAACCTGGGCCCTCAGCTGTCAGCTTTCTGTTCCTTATATTTCAACCCCCACCTTTCTTCTCAATAACTTTTTCATCTCTTTTGCTCTCTATTTGTTTAGGCAGCTGCTCAGGCTCCATTCCTTCACAATGCATCTTCTAAAAGTCATTCATTAAGTAATGAATCTTTCTTACTTGCACTGATTTAGGAGAAAAGCAATACTATTTCCATCTCCTATTAAATTATTGATACGTCCAGTTTTGAGTCAGTTTTGAGTGTAGAATCACAATTCCAAAATAAAAATGAAAATGCAAGATGATGCAATGGATACTTATAATTCCTAACTGCAATATTTTCTTAAAATTGCCAATTGCTTATTATATAAGACTGTATATTTAAAGGATGTGAAAAGGGCTAAAGAGAACGTAGCATACTTTTCTCTTTTTCTCCCTTAAGTCAGTCAGAGAAAGGGAGCACAATCACAGTAAATATGGGGTCCTTCTGATACTTTCTTCATTTTCATAAAGTACTCTTTTTCTTGTATGCTTAAAAAGTAACCAACAGAGAGATTTGCTGTGAAGCTGAGTTAGGAAATGGATGCTTTTAAAATGCTGAATAAGGAAATAAATTAATTCTATGGTTTCAAATCAAAATAGGGTACTGCATAAGGAGCTAGATTTTGAATTGAAATGAAAAGTTGTGACTGAAGCTGGTAGAATTATTGAAAATACTGTTTGTTGAGAATATATTCCTTTATCTGTTCACAATGCATTTATAAGCAGGCTATTTTATATGAATCTGATCACAATTAGTGGACCCTGGGTGAGAACATATCTCAGCATCAGAGTTGCTGATGAGTTATTCATTTTACTCTGCATTATTCATGATGTGCAATTGGTCAGCTAAAATCACAGTATCGCTTTTGTTCCTGGTGTAGATGAAACACTTTTAAACTGGAGAATAGAAAATATGCCTACTCGTGTGTGAATATCTTTGCTTGTAAGTGGTTGGGGCCATTTTTATACAAAGAACAGTCATTCCACCAACAAACCCTCTTTAAAAATAGCCAATACAATAAGAATAGAAAAGCCCTCTCAAATTCAAGTAATGTTTGTGATTTTTTTTTTTACTATTTGATAATCCATGTTTACAATTTTATATGTAATTACAAATAATGAGTCCTAAAAAATGGGTGACATCATGTGTGTCAGTTAGGTTTTTTGACGGATGGATAATGTCACCACTAAGCCTTGAGAGAAAAATTTATATAGCTAACCTTCCTTTTTACATTCATTTTGTTCTTTTTTATTAACTTGAGTTTGATTTTTTAGAACTATGAGTCAGAAGTGCCCTTCCACATAAATATTAGCATATGAGAATTAACCACAGCTCCACTAGAGTCAGCAGTGATATTGAAGATACTGGTCTAGTGAGGCACTTAAACACACACTTAATCACTTTGCTGAAAAGATTACTATTGGCTTCAGTAAAATGCTCTTTTTGCCATATATTGGAACCTAATAATCTTGAAGTGATGGTTAGACAAACTGGAAAGTAATGGAGAGCTCCAATGTTCAACTACCTCGCCGCTGTGTGGTGGGCCTCTGCTGTGGGGCAGAGGGTAAGAGCTACCAGGTGTTTCCTTGTGAGAGGCCGCAGAGCAGAACAGTTGTCAATATTGGCACACAGCAGGTTTCTTCGGTAGGCAAGTATAAGGAAATTAGGTATCTATATGGACTTCTATGTTGCACATGCAATCCTGGATGAATTTATATACCTCGTGCATAAGAGGGGATACATGCGCTTCTTATACCTTAAAACCTAGAAACTTAGGAAGTGATAAGTCTTTTGCTAGAAAGCAGAAGACAGCAGATCAAAAAATAATAAATTGGCTACAAAGTATGTTAATAAGTCTTTGTAATTTTGGATTTCACCTGAGCCATGGAAAAATTTATCAATCTCAGACTCCCATACATACTAACTCTCTCCATCATATTTATAGAGCGTGCTCCTCAAACACTGACAGGTATCTGGACCTAGGTTATAAAACAAATAGATCAGACAGATTAATACACAACATAAGCATGTTTCTGCTCCATAGGAAAATGCTAGGGGTGAAATCACACAGAAAAATCTCAAATTGAGAACAAAACATCAGAAGTAGAATCAAGAGCGTCCTAGATGTGAGTTTCCTAGCAGTATGGGATGTGACAAAGTTACAGATTAATAGATGTATGTAACTGATATATCATTCTTAACTGATCTTTCCTCATATATAGGCAAACATGGATGCATACCTCAATGTTCTTTTACTATAGTTAATGCCTCCTTAGTAAGGACATATGTGTACACAAAATCTCCTTCTACATTTTTGTGCTACTAATTTGTACCATCATAAAACATATCTTATACTTTGTCTCACTAGTAAAAAATCCCAGTTTAGTACTGAAAAATAAGCCAACATTTAAGCAGATACATTTCTTCAGCAGTTACTTTAAAACAGATTTTTTTTTTTTTTACTTTGTATTGTTAAAAACAGCCTTGGTCAATCAAACATAGTTTCCTTGTTGCTGAGTCTTGATTGCTTCCATGACAACAATGCTATTTTATAGCAAAAATATCCTCATATATAATTAAGATACAGGATGCTATATGTCTGTTTATATTGAATTTAAAAGACAGCTTGAAGAACCCATTATGGTTTTTTTCAGTTGTGGACTCTCAACAGTACTGCTAAATCATAAATATTAAGAATTAAGGGAACTTAATGTTCTGTTCTGTAATGGACCTGTTTTCAAACTGCTGTTAAAGGTCTACTTTTTTCTGTTTAAACAGCATTTAATATGACTGACACATGATCTAATAATCAACAAAACTAAATTTTAAAATGGCTAAAAAATGGAGAAAAAACCTAATGCATACAAGAAAATACAAGCTCATTCAAAAATGCAATCCCTACCATGGTATGCACCTGGTATTTCCTAAAGCATTGCAGAACATCTTCGAACATGCCATCACAATACAGTCCACATGTGCTGCACGCAGGCTCTGCTGCCAATAAGTGTCTGCAGCAAGATGTGGGCTTCTCCTGAGGCTTCCTCTTGGAAGTTCAGTGTCAGTCCTGACTTCAATTCATACTCAGAGTAACAATATTTTTTTTGTACTTCAGTAGTGATGCAACGATACCAAGGACTGTGACACAGAAGATTCTGGAGTTCAAAATTAAAATCATTTAATGTATGCATAGCACATGCCTTATTCATTATGCTGAATCCAGCCCTGGAGTTGGGCAATGCATACACTAATTCTCTATTAGAAATCTGATTCTGCATTCCTCATTTAGAAAATAGCATTTAAAAAAAAAATCGAGATGTTTGGCTAAAAAAGCTTTCATACCATTTTGAACTTTCCTAGTATGTTTTTAAAAGCACGAAATAATCCTTTTTCTCAGCTATTGTGTTTTATTCTGTTGAGGGTTGCTGGCTGTAAAACATTGTACCTCCCTTTAAACTTTTCCATATAACTTGATTAGACAGCAGTAATCTCTAATGCTTTCATGTGCAAATTTAGGAGTGACCCGGAACAAACGAGTTTCCTTCATCTCCATAGCAACCAAGACGATGGAAGAATGCCACTCACCAGGCAATGTAAGGCAAATTTCATCCCTTTGATGTTAATTAACAAATTGCTTTCAGAAAAGTCAATGCATTTTCTTCTTTAAATGTTTGTGATAAATTTTTAATATGTCTGAAAATGAAAGTGAAATACAGAAGCATTGGCTACCGACAGGTGAAGTGCGGACAACTACCTTGGCAGATAATCCACGCACCAGTGCTACAGCAGCAATGCACCTAAGGAAGGGTGTGCATCAACTGGCTGCTCATAAATCACCTTGGGTGAATTTTGGGGACTTGGAGTTAAGGACTGATGCCTCCAATTAGTTCAAACCATTTCTAATGCACGCTGTGATGTGCGCCCTGCTGTAAGAAAGTGGTCCATCCATTTTGAGTTTCTGGCATGAAAAAACACGCACGCACACACACAAATCTAAGGATGAGGTTATAAGCGTATCCTAAAACATTTTAATGTATTTAGCATGGAAACCACTTCTCACATATACATTTTGTTTGCATACTTCTCAGGCTACTTGTTATTCCTCTTCTTCTATAGTGCTAATGCTTTATGATAGTTATCAGTTCTCAGGACAAATACCTTTAGGGACTACTGAATTGTTTCCTAATTTTCCTGATAAGAGAAGGCTGGAAAGTTGTCAGACAGCCAAAACCCACCAAGAAGTCTCACCACAGTTCCTGCTATGAAGGAGTATGCCAATTCACTGGTTAAGATGCTCCTAAATTCAGACTCTTAACCAGAGGATGTCTTCCCTTCCATCCCAGGCTTTTTAGGTCATCCACGACTAGTAATTTGGGCTACAACTTCATTACAGAGTCAATCTGAATAACTTCAGTAGAGTCAAGTTCAAGTGAAACAACCACACTGCAAACTAATACCGTACACGAATTGACTTGATTACTGTATGGTATGTTATTATTGGACTCCGTTAATTTGATCTGTGTCTTCTATTTCCTGATACAACAGCTTTCTTAAATGCGATTTTTACTTGCAGAGAAGCTGTCAGAGACGACACTGTAACTTGAGTTACCTTCAGCAAAGAAAGTTTGAATTTTTCTATTCCCACTTATTCAATAGGGACAGCAGAACCTCAGGGTCACAGGATGTTCAGGCATTGAACAGGTTGCCCAGAGAGGTAGTGCAGTCCCTGTCCTTGGAGGTTTTCAAGACTGAACTGGAGAAAGCCCTGAGCAGCCTGGGCTGACCTTAGAGCTGTCCCTGCTCTAACCAGGAGGTTTGGACTTGCAACCTTCTGAGGTCCCTTCTGGCCTAAAATATCCTGTGATGCTATTATCTGATGATGTGAAAATGGGCACAAAAAAGACTCTGTGAGATGCAAGATATTATGGCAAAAGGTAAATGAAGAAGAAGCAAATTTAAGAAATCCATGTTTTTGATAGCACTTACTGCCCCAAATTAACTTTACCTGCAGATGAACTGAAAACAGTGTTCTGATTGGAGACTAAAATGCAAGTTTCTAATCCCCAGCAATGATACAATTATACCAGGAGAACCTTCCCTTCCCTGAAACCTACAGTTTCCCCTACTCCAATGCTATTTTGCACCTCCCCATCAGTTAGGAGTTGTGTCATAAACTCCACAATGTGCACTACAGTAAAAGATTCTCCCTACACATCAATTAAAAAAATTACAGAATAATTTCCACTTGTCCTGTATTTCTATATGATCTTATTTAACAAGCTTGCTTTTCAGCACAGCAGGAAAAGTCCATTAGAAGAATAATATGAATGGAATTCCACTGGAGTATAATGAAAGACTTCACAGAAGGTAAAAAGTCACCTCCTTACTGCTCTTTGCTTTAACTGTTGAAAACAAAAAGCTAAACATAAACCTGCATGGCTGTAATGCAGAGAAGTAAATCAGGTGTGCTATACTTACATCTCACCCTAACTCACCCTCACATTAGCTATGCTTACCTATACTGAATGTAATTTTACAATCCAAATCTTTATCCAGTGAATTGCCAGATACTGGCCTGTAACTCCCCTTCAGGCAGGGCGGATGGTAAGAGTGAATGATGACAAAACAAAATATCCCACCCTGTACAAGATAATGGGCTGAAAACAACTAGATAATTGAAGATGCATGAGAACTCTTTGTGCCCAATTCAGTGGAAAGATAAATGTCCAAAGTAAAAAGCTTAAGCCACATTCTAAAATAACTTTCTAAATCAGAATTTTTAAGATATTAAAGATTAGTTTAAAGAGATTCAGGGTACCTCTGCATCTTGAAAAACATTTAGAGTTGACTTCAGTATCTGAAATCTGAAACCTCTTTGTATACAGTGATATGAAAAGCACTTCTTTCAACAAGACTTACATTATTTCCTAAAGAGAATAGGACACTTTCAGAGGCTCTAATTGTGTTGGTGTCATTTGCTCAGTTTTCTCTCTCTTAATATTTCCTTTTTTTTTGTTACCTTTTTTTTTTTTTAAATTTTATTTTTTAAGGTACTAACCTACAACCAAACAATTGTAGTTTGACGAGACCTCCTGGTCAAACAGCTTTAACTGTTTTCTACCAGGCAGGTTTTCGGCATTGTCATAGAATCATAGAATCATTAAGGTTGGAAAAGGCCTCTAAGCTCATCAAGTCCATACTAGTCTTTCCATACTGATTTGCATCCAGGGGCCTGTTTTCTAAAAGATATGTAGTTTCATAAAAATATGACTCCACATGTGAAAGTTGGTTGGTTTTTTTTTTAGCCACCTGAGAAGGTGTCACTCCTACCTGCCAATTAGAGAGTGGGGTGGGGCGAGCAATCACGTTTTCTTGGAATAACATGGAAATAATGCATATTCAATACAGTAAATTAAAATAAACATGAGATTTTTGATTCTATTTATTGAAAGTGGCTGGCTTAACTGTACAACTGCTCAGCCTTATATGTGAGTCATGCTAATGTATGAATTCATTCAATACAGTATGATTATTTTACCAAGCAATATATTAGAAAACTCTTACCAGAACTTCCCGGAGCAGCCAGTCATATAAATTAGAATCTCAGAATTAAGAGCAATCAGTCTGTATTCTAATATGAAGCTACATAAGGATGCTTCCTAGTATTCTAAATATTATATACTAGAGTATATAATTTTTGTATGATTACTTTCTAAATTAGCATACTAAACCAAAATTGCTATCAGAAATTATTGGGAAAATGACTGGAATTTGAGAAAAATACAGCACACTAGATGACTGCCTGAGAGTTGATCTGTATGTTTCTTATGTATTTCCAAGATACTTTTGGTACAGGTGTTACAAAACAAATGTTAAATTTTATATGTACTATATAATAGGTATTACATTTGCTACAGAAGTAAAATTACATCAGTACTTTTACAAGCATTGAGATGTATTACTTTCTAAAGGGTTTGCCAGCTATGGAGGTCAGGCCTGACTTGCATATTTAAGGAGACATAGAAGCAGACATTAAGTAAAACACTGGACTACTGTTCATGAACAGCACTGTGGGAACTCTGTCTTATTTTCAACATATACACATTTTGTTACCTGTAAGACATAAATTAAGCCCAAAATACTAGGAAAAAAAACAAGTGCCTGAAAGGACCAGATGATTTTAAGCCGGAGTCACCATTTAAATGAAAGACAAAAGTATATGCATTTGCTGCACCCTTCAGTTCATGTACAACAGAAGTACTGCCTACCACAGAAGTTACTGAATGGCCACAAAGGCTAATAGCAAACCTTTACCTTTTCTGAATAATGGGAAGGGTTCATGTTTTTTTCAATTTTCTTTCTTTGTTACTATGAGTGAACCAAAACAAAAAAAGATAATATCATGCTGGAATATTAGTATTTATGTCTACTGATGGTATTTATTATTGCTGGTTTATTATGACTACTGGTATACAAAATAGATTAAGATAGTAACAGTAGTTTAGTAGTGGTTTAGTGTCATGTAAGGAACTGAGCCAAATTCTTTTTGGCAGACAGAGTAAATTAGCAGACTTGAAGATTAGTAAAGATATTTCAAGCCTAAGGAAGAAGGAATTTCCATAGCTATTTTGCAGAAGGATCTGGATTCTGTCATCTTTGGGGGAAAACAGAAAAAGGGGTGGGACCAAAAAATCTTGGGCAAATTTTCTTTCTCACCCTGAGCAGAAACTTACAGTGTAAGTAGTGAGGAGAGGATGACAGTTGTCAGTGATGGCACTAAAATTAAGCAAATGGGACTTTAAAGCAAATAATTTTGTTTACACACACACACTTTATTAATTGGTTAATACAATAAATTGGCAGCTCCTCAGACTATTCTGTATTTGGGCAGTGCTTTGCAGAGCAGTGCTGTATAATACCTGACACAACAGAAGAGGTAGCTGTTACAGAGGGGAAAGAAAATAACAACCAAAAAAATAAAACCCCACCAAAAAAACCCCCCACCTACTAAAAAGACAAAGGGGGAAATCTAGGTTGCACGCTTACAACTCTCAATAATAAATCTTACAGTAGAGTGTTCGGAGAAAGCAGACATATCCCAAATATATAAACAGGCCTCTGAAAATCAGGGAAACAATTCTGGCTAACAAAGAAACCCAGGAACAGCCAAGAAGAGAGGCTCCTTCATTTGCGATTGGCAACCGAGCTGTGCAATTTCATATTTTCCCATTATGTTTCCTATTGAGACTCTCTATATGCACTCTATAGTTTACATCAGAAGGCTGAGGAAAGGAGACTCTGTTGACAAAAGAGCAAAAAGAGAAGAAAAGAAGTTGTAATTTTTCCTGCTTGATGGCTGAGCAATCACCAGGACACCTTTCCCTTATTAAACAACAAAAGGGAAATGTGAATATGTAATGTTTATTGGTATTTTCTGTGCTTGGCAAGAAGTAGTTTGCTTCTGCTACTGTGATGTGAAAAATCTCTTCATGCTGGATGGCTTTAGTCTATCGGCACCCTGATGAGCACTAAGAAAGAATCACAGAAAGACCTGACATCAAATTGGCTGCCAAAACCACCCTCACTTTACTATCATACAAAAAAGAGGAAAACAAGGGTATGCATGAACAGTATGGGTTTCTTTTTCTGTGCTTGTTATCAAGTAAGTTGCTAATATGTTTGTGATATGAAAACATTTCACACATACATCAGTGCTTCCAGGCACCCAATTGAGACCATAGCAACAACAGACTTCACTGCATTACTGCAGGAAAAGACTTTCCTCCTGTGCTTGCTCTAAGTCCCTTTTAGAGAAAAATCAGCGACCACTTGTCTATACATCAGTGTCCTTGTCTTCTCTCCATGCACACCAGCAGCCTATTTCAGAAATACAGCAGAACTTGCTTATTCCTGACTACACCAGAGAGAACAGGTGTAATATCCTTTTCAGTAATCACTGACAATTCAAATATTTTTTTTGTCTTAATTTCCTACCCTTTTAACATCTTTTTTCAGCCTGTCATAACGCACAGCATTGTGTCTGATTTATGGCATAGGATAATATAAAATAAACATTCTGATGAGATGATGAGATAAAGACAGCTACTTCTCATAAAAAACCAGAGCACAAATATCATTACTTTTCTGCAATGCCTTACTTTTATAAAGCACTCCCTATCAGTTTAGCCAGGTAAGTACACTATGTGCTACTTTCACTGCACTAGCTCCAAATGATTCAATAGATAATTACTTATCATAATGGTGCTAGAGAGATGCAATCAGAAGCAAAGCAGTCGAGAAAAAAAAATACCTAATTTATTGATATAAAGGTTGCACATTCAAAGCTGACTTATGCTGGATATTTGCACTCTTATTTAAAGGATTCATATGTTACTGTGACTTCATATTCAATATACAGCAAACCATATTCTATTTAAAAGAAATTTCTATTTAATTAATCAAGAAATGTTTATTTAATAAGAAACATCAGGAACCTAAGAAAAATAAAATATAATAATGTAATTATAGCACCAGTCATACTATGTCCATTAATATATTCTATCCAATGTTTAGTAAATACAATTGTGTCCATAAATATATACTGTAGCTCAAAGGCATGCTGTCAGTGACGTATATTTTTATTAAACTTATTTCTTAAGTGTTAAAACTACAATAATTCTAAAATTCTATTTTTTTTCCTCAAATGCACTTATTTCATTTTTGCTTACAGCTCTGCTCACATTCTACCTAGAGTAACAGCATAACATCATGATGTGCTGCAGACAGTATCAGAAAATACCCCAATAGGCTTTTTGTTTTCTTTTTTCATGTTTTAAATTAATTTTTTTCTTGTTATTTCAAGATTTTACTCTTAATACTTTGACACTTTCAAAATATAGCACATAGACTTTGCTTATCAGTGTCACACTGAGGATAAAAAACAATTTTGCATATTCATCTATTGAATAATCCCAACAAAATATATTTAAGCACAATAAGTCAAATAATTTAGAATTTAGCAAAGAGCCCTTGTCCTCAGGCAAGGTAACACAAAAGTGCAATAATCTTCCAGTAGCTGTGAAACTATAAGATGTACTGTATAAAGCACTTAACTGATTTACAAACAGAGTTTTCCTGAGTGTGTAATTGTATGCCTTCAATGAACTGCATTTCAAGCACATATATTTCCCAGGTTCTAAAGAACTACATTTTCTTATAATGACAATATGATTCTTGTAACTCTTTTCCAACTTATATCTAAGGAACTATTTTTCAGTAATAATAGCATTAGCTTATTGGGGTTGAATTTAGGATACCAAAGAATAGGATTTTCATGTTTTCCCATTATTAAAAATAATTAAAAAGAAGAGTCACATTTATCTGGCATACCATAAGGCTTGTGTGTTTTTAGGTTCCAGTGTATTATCAGCATCAAGTGCTATTTATTCGCTGCTAAGATGGTATAATAAATCAATTTCTTATTTTATATTTTAGTGGCCAGGAAGGAAATATCAGAGCATTAAGCACTGTATATGACATTCAGCCAGGCAATCCCTATATTATTTGGCAGATTTGATTCTCTTTTCAAAGCAAAGTGGGGTTACAGAAGCTTTTTACACCTCTGCTTGCTTATGGGTTGCATAAGTCATAAGTGTCCTTAGGATATCCCCTTTTTACTGTCCTAAATAAAAAAATAAAATTAAAAAACAAGGAAAAAGAAAAGGTTAAACAAGAGTGATGTCAGTGCATTACAATGTCAAAGTCCTGTTTCATGTTGGTCAAGATGGCTCGTCTCACAGTCTTTTCTCACTTTGATCTTGGGGAAGTATGATTGTGCTGTAGTCTGTGAAGTCCTTTCCCTTGTCAAGTATTTTGAATTTTATGATAATAAAATGAGGACGGAGAGCAACGAGGTTCAAAGACCCAAACAGCATACAGGAATGCTGCTACAAAGCTAAATAAGCTAACTCTAAAGGTTATAAGCAGAGCGCTACACAATAAGGAAGCAGATATTTATTTTCATTTTAAATGTTAAATGAAAATCCTCCATTTCAGCACTTGGATTTCTAAACAAGACATCTTAAAAGAGAAACACACAACCCAAGTGAAAAAGCACATATCTGACTACTTTACATAATCAGGGTTTATAATTACAAAGGTCTCTCTCTCTGCTTTTTCTTTAAAGCAACTTCCTAAAAATGATCTGCCCTCACTGTCGTTGTTCACTGTCAGACTGGGAAAGTTATATGAAATGCAAGCATTGACAGGGATATTAATTTGCAAAAGGTTTTGTTTTAATGCAACAAAAGCCTTTTAATTCTGCTTTGAAAAAAAGTGGGAAAACAAAACCACATTAAATGCTCACTACTAATATTTCATGCCAAGATAGCAGATAGCCCTTATCTTTAGGCCACCCTGCCCTCACAGTCACCCATGCTGTCTCCAGGGAAACTGCTATCTACACTGCAACATATAACTCACATATCTACTATCACATTTATATTGCAGATATATGAGACCCCTTGCTTTTACCTCTTTAGAAAAAGTGTTACTACAGCCACTCCCCAAACATTCCGTAACAGTAGTCAGAAAATGGTACATTGCTGGCAGAAGAAAAAAAATATTTTAAAAAAATCGACAAACATTAAACAGACCACACTCAAAAACTTCTTGTTCTGCAATCCAACTCCCATTATGCAACACAGGTGCCCGTCCAAGTAGCAATAAAAGAGCCAAATGTCTACAGCCAGGATTTATGGTATCGGCAAACATGAATAACAGATGAATCCAATTGGAACAAATGACTGAACGTTCCCCCGCCCCCATATTTTGGAGACCGCTTGCAGGGGATGACACTTTCTCCGTGCACAGCTGATAGACTTTTTCAGCACCTTCATCAGAACCATACAAAGAAGCAAGATAGCAGGCGTCTTCCTGATGCCATCTCTGGGGACCCCGCAGCCCCCCGGGCAGCAAGGAACAAACAAAGTGACCCTCCACAGGGTTCCCCCGTGCTTGCTGCGGAGCACATAGAGCTCTGGGATTTCTAATGGCCAATGTGGGAGCTATCGGAAAAGGGTGTAAGGATGGATGAACCCATGAAGTCATACAAGGCCAGAGCTGGGAATCCTATATATACCAAAGTCAGAGAAATGCAAAAAGTCATAGAAGAATTAAGGTTAAAAGGTTGCCTTGCCACCATCCACTAAAATCTCCTTTTAAAAGAAGAGCTAAGTTGTCTCATAATTAATTTCATTTCCACTAGGACCCCCAGATCCTTCTTGGGGGATCCTCCTCCTTTCTTCTACCTAGCTGGGTGTAACATTTGCTTCTTCCTACAACGAGGAACCTTCCCCATTCACCACAACCTTTCAAGGACAGTAAACAACAGCCTCACAATGACATGGGCCTACTCCCTCCACACCTTTGACTACATCCCATCTGGTCCCAAGCTGCTGCTGTACAGCTGAAGATCTGTTGAATCACTTACAGAAATATTAGAAAGGATTTGGCACACATATAACTGTGTGCTATGTTAACATAACACATAATCCCAGATGGGTTCACAAACAGAATGAGAGGCAGACAGAAATGATTGCTGAGAAGAGGGCACAAGACTGAGATGTCACTAGAGACATCCTGGAAGGGCTTTTTTTTCTCCTCTTATTTGGACAGGGAGCATAAACTGTCCCATCTACAAGGAGAATCACGACTATGGGGTATGACAATATGTGGCCTCTAAAGTTGGATAAGATGAATACAAATAGTCTTAGCCAGAGATTTTGAGGGTGGGAAGGAGGAGGAAGGATCATGTGTGTGGTATAGGTGTTTCAATAGAAACTATAAGAGACTGCAGTCATCGATAGTGTACAAATATACGGGTAAATATATACCCATATATACACCATATATAAATAGATGATTATGGTGCCTGTTATGTATAGACTATAAACCCAGGATTTTTACATCATCTTTTATAGACATTGGGTGAAGCAAGTTACACTTCACTGCTCCTGTGCTCTGCTGATCAATGGGAGGATTCACCCACAGAGTAAGAACCACTCCTGCATGGCAGACTTGCCCCAGGGACCCCATGGGCAAGGGGTGCCTGGAGAAATTAGTCATTCTCCTGTTACTGAACATGCTGTCTTATTCAGCAACATTTCTGAGCTCCATCTATGCTTCTACCATTGCTTGGTACACAGCTGCTTTAGGTTTTGATGGAACATTTTAATAGAGACAGCCTAAGGGGTCGTAAGAATTGCATGCTTGGTTGCATAAGCTTTCCCCAAAGGAGGGACAGATTTTAATACCTCCTCAACATAGGAAAACCGGAAAAGGTGTAAGTAGGAGACTTGACTATCTGGAGGAATTTTCAAAGAGCAAATGACACATGCAATATTCTGAAAGGCGAATCCTACCTGAACTCTGCTGCTGTTTGCTTTGCATTCTGAAATCGGAACCTGAACTTAACTGAGGATGATTGTTTAACAAACAAAATGTAGACATATTCTAGATCCAAAAATATCCTGTTTGCAGAGATTAAAAAGAAAAAAGGAAGGATGACAACAGTTAAGAATATGGGTGTATAAGACTCCATTGAAATGTCTTTTTTATCTGCACTCTTGTTTGAAAAAAGCATTATATATTCCCAGCCATGATTTTTTGATGTTTACCAATAGAAAGGATTATTTAATTGTGTACATTATTATCAATGACACCACTATGCTATGGAACCACTGGCAGTTTAAACTTTATATATGGCAGCTTACGAAACAATTATAAAGAAAAGATTGGACAGCAACCAGTGATTTCATGCTGCCTCTTCATGTGTGTTTAGCACAATGTTGTTGAGTCCCTCAGCTTTGAAAAATAATGAGAGTTATCAATCAGTTAGTACCATTGCAGACTGAGAGGTTGACTTACTATTGTAGGAAGTGATATCATGTAATATTTGCCACTCAAAGCCCATGTCTTTGCAGAATGTGTCCCTGCATCCTGTAAGACCGGCTGTTGGCCATGTAATGACCACTGCCAAAATAAGTACTAATTAGCGAGACAGGTTCGCAGGCTGTTCAGTCAGGGCCATATCCCGTATTGAACAATAGATTTTCAGAGCAACAGAATATTCCCTTGGGTCTAACGATCTGAACTGAAAAAGCAGAATTTGAGTATGAGAATCTTACACCTGCTTGACTTCATCCTATGCCATTCATTTCCAGCCCCAGTGAAATTCCCTCCTCTCCATGAATTCACTAATTAAATTGCCAATGGCTCTGATACTAATGCTGCATCACTCCAGGGAGAATTTTGCCTGGCTCTCCAGAGATTATTTTAATGTGTTCCATCTTAAATCGGTAGGCACTTTTTAACCTGTTCCTTCCTGATTCCATCTCACCTTTACTTCACTACTATTAGTACATTAAGCCTGTAACTATTATCTTTTTAGTGGAGGGCTAACACAAAGTAGCTATTAAGCTTTTCAGCTTTCTACATACCTTTTTTTTTCTTCCACCCTCTTAAGCAGAGGACCCGATAATTCCTTTTGTTATTCCCTGGCTTCTTATGCATGTTAAAAGCATGCTCTTTCTGCCTTTTACATAGTTTGCTAATGGTACCTCATTTGGAGCCTTTACCTTTCTGACTCTTTGTTCAGATTCATACCCTCCACCCAGTACCTCCTCCTGTAATTTTACTCTCTTCTGATGCCGGTTTCCACAGATGCTGCAGAATTTCATTGGGGCTTTTTGGTTTTTTGTGCATTTGTTGGTGGTTTGGTTTTTTTTTTTTTTTTTTATTGAGAGAAGAATAGGGAAGGGAGATTAGGAATATTTAAGTGCAGTATACTGGTTCTGCATAATCCTTATCCTAAACATAGCTTCTTTCCTTTTTTTAACTGGATCTGTCAAAGCTCTTTGTGGTGAACAGCATTAACTACAAATATATCCCTCTTCTGTCACTCTCTCATAAACTGCTTATGCTTTTCCAAACTATAGGATGCTTGCTATTTCAATAGCCAGTCACTCCACATTATTATTTCTTTGATAATCACGTGATCGAATAATAAATAATCTAAGTTCAAAGCTGCTGTACACTTTCACTTTAGTAACTATGCTAAAAGTTAGGGTTCTTTTAGGATCAGGAGACTTTTTCATCAAATGTGAAAAGTGTTCTGGAACATCTGTACATTAACATCCACACAGTGATATTTTGCAATTTGTATTTCAGACAGAACTTGTTTATTAATCATTAGTTTCTCATTATGTACTCAGCTCTTCAGTGGGATGTTGCACCTTAATAATTATGTTGCCTGTAGAATTGGGCAACAGAAGCTGATTAACAAGTCTCTGCATCATATTATCATACAGAATAATTCAGACTGGAAAGAACCTCTGGAAATCATCCGATCCAGCCCCTCACTGAAAGCAGGGCTAGCCTCAAGGTTAAATACAATACAAGGTAGCCTGATCCTTCAGGACTTCAAGGTTATATGTGAATGAAACATCTATGCAAACCCTGCTATGCTATTGAAAAATGTGAGCTGAATAAAGAAATAACTGGTGATGTCTAAGACATCACGAACCTATTTCCACTCTTTAAGCTCTTTGATGTATTGGACAGCTATTAATGGCTATGCAATTGCTTTAGGGTTTTTTTTCTAGACCGATATACCATGGCTTCAGAAGGTGAATTTTCCAACACACTTTCCATGTGCCTATCTCTGAGGCTTTCTGCAATAGCTTAAGATCACACCCACTCCTCTAACGAGAAAAGTTTTTAGAGAAAAACCTAAGGGGGAGGTGTCTTGTTCTTTTAAGGAAAAGTGTGCAATAGTTGTTTATTTATTCATCCACAATTGCAATTTTCACTTTTCCCACCAATTAGAGAATCTTAATAAAACTCCATAGAGCTCTCTTTATAATCTGTTCTTGTTTAGAAATCTTTCTGTTTCTGAACAGTGCAGTTCTACTTTTATTTAACAATATTTGTATTACATACTATATTTTCAAGTATACTAGAGGACATATTTTAAAGTCCAAAACTCTGCTCTCATCAGTCAGAATGCCTAATGGATACTGAGAATTAAATACTTTGCTCAAGGAATATTAAACATATATATGTAAAATCTCACATCTTACAGAAAAGATGAAGACCACCATATTTAAAATCATATCATACAGGAGTCTAAAATATTAAGAAACACCACTGTATTTTGATAGATAGTACTGTAGTTAGGACTTTACATATAACTTGATTTTGATCGAAAGACTGTAGTGTAATATCAAAAATACAAAATATATGTTATAGGATGACAAAACACAAAACGAATCACATACAGTAGTGTAGTTTAAGGGACTGATTTTCCTCTACATTACAGAGATATAAATCAGGAGCAATTCTGTGAAATCAGTGGAGATACAGTGCGTGTGAGAAATGAATCCAGTACAACATTTCTTTAATCTACCCAGCATTTCTTTTCCCTGTTAGCAGACTTGCCCTACATTTTCCCCAAACAGAAGGGGCAGAGCAGAAAATTATCACCTATTGGTGATAATGGTGACTAATATTATCCCCTATCATATCAATTATTTAAAGTGTTTTAATGTAATCCTTCATAAGCCACTACATATAATTAACAGATGGAGAGAAGAAAAATTACAGGCAAAATGCTGAGCAGAAATACATATGCAGACTCACTGCTGAACTTGTTTGACACAATCTGACAATTCTTGGTAAAAGAACAAAGTAAATCCAGACAGACTTGGTGAGGCTACTTCTATGAATTCAGGCAAAGTTAATTCATTCAAGAATATATCAAAAAGAAGAGAAAAACAATGGAGGTAGATGCTCTTAGAACAAAGCAAGAATGGGTCCAAGATATGCCTTATGACTAAATCATGTGCCTTTTCCTTATTCTTGGAGCTTTGTGGGGTCCATAGCCTAGTCACAGCCTCCTTAGCCAAGCTCAAGTAAAGTACAGCTGGGCACACGAGATGCATTGTACATAATCCCGTCAGCAGATTAAAACCTGCACATTTTTTGCAAGAATAGAAGTGCAAGATATATCTTTTTTTTTGTGCTTTCATGTCTGCAACATGTAAAACAACAATAAAAGGTAACTGTTTACACTTACAAGGCTGTTAAAGAACTAGAATCTTTGGACTTGAAATATGGAGACTAATCATTCAATCTTCCCACATACCACTAGTGAAAGCTGCATCGGTGCTTTGTGTCAGTCCAGCTCCTGAGCTGTACAGAGTGAGTTACTGGCTGGCTTGCAATAAAAATCTGAATTTTTTTGCCTCAGTTTTTGCTTTAACCAAAATAACTGTTATCAGAAGTTGCTACAGAAATTCAGTGAACAGTATATTTCTCTTGGAAATAACACCGATCTAATGTCCTAACACACTATTAGAGAGATTTGTCATTAGAGATTACATCTTGTTTAGGGGTTGTAAAAAGTGGCAATGTTAACATTGCCATAACAAAAAAATTCAGCCTCATGTCCTTTGTTTTGCTGCAGAAAGCTAGCCTGCTACTCATGGCATCCAGTTAAATTCTACTGACATATCCTCCACATTATTTTTGCTTCGAAACTGCCGTATTACGGCCTTCATTTCAGTATTCTATGGAAGACAATGGACAAAAATAAAATATTAAACCTATAGAAATTATTACAGAAATGTTTCTTGTAGTTTAAAAAGTTTAAAATAATATTTTTATTGCTTTATATAAGTGTTAGAAACATTTATTGAAAACTCTATCAAATGCATTTTATCAAAAGCTATTTGATTTAGAAGTATCAAATTCTGTAGGATTGTATCACAAAATTGCCATAAACCAAATTTATGAGGCAGTTCCTGCATGTACTGACAGTACCTGATTGTGGCTGGCAGAGAGGGAAGCTGGAGGACACATGTAACCTTTTCTGTGTATACACACATTCAAGTACTTTTTTCGGGGAACGGAAATAATATCTGCGTGCAAGCCTGGATTAGCCTTGCACTGATAATAGCACTGACTTCCCCAGCCTGGTCTCACATGTAAAGGAGCATAATATGTACACTTTTAAAAGATGTAGCAGGAGTCACGCTCCCTCCTGCTCCGCTTTGAGGCTCACTGAAGCTGCCTCAGGCACCCTGTGCCACAGGGGACCTCTCTGGTCTCTGCTTAAGCTCTCCCAGGGCCACAGGTCAGAGTCACAGCTGAGATCATGTTGTTCAGAAACTATAAATGGTCCATGGCCAGATTTGCATTATGTGTTATTGATTGTGTTAGAATGGTCAACAAGTAGACAATTAATTATCAAATGACTGACATTATTTTCACTTCTTATTCTGAGTTTACTTTCTTTAAAAAAGACATCCTCCTAGCACACAGCATCCAAATGCCTCTCTTAAACAGTAATTTTAGAGTCTTTGAAAGAATAAGCTTGTCTGCTGGCATAGCATCCCTTAATCAGGCCCTTCCAGCAGCACCTTAACTTACCCATGTGCTGCTAACAAAGTAACAGATTGTTGAGTTGAGCTCCTGGGCTGTTTCCAAAACCAAGACCTTGCAGTTGGGGTTGTGATACTTCTATAAACTGGAAACTAGGGCAGAGCTGTTTGAAGTACCTCACTGCTGACAACTATACACATTAAGCACACATGCAAAAAGTCTTTTTTGTCTCCTTAGATTGGTTTGAACTCTGCTTTCAGAAGTGACAGAAGATGAATTAATCTCTCTCGCTCATCCAACTTTGTGCCAGTTTCACTGGCCCATTCTTACACAGTGAGGTTTAATAGAAACCGATTCACTGTGCTTTTTAAAGGTATATTCCCATTTTCTGTTCATTTTACTGACTCCATTTGTGAAAGTGGATTATAAAGCCTGAGAGGGAAGAGTGGAATCAAAAAGGAGAAGAGATTAATACACTGCCTTGCCTCTACAGAAGCTCTGCCTTGAAAGTTGCCACGTCCCCATTTCTTGATGTAACATTATAAGATGATTTGACCTAACACACCACATTATTTATAAATTATACTGAATATGCACGATGATACATTTGAAAAGATGCCATTGAAGGAACCTCACGTATGGGCTTTTTGATCAGAAAAAGAGGACATTTGCATTAAAAGAAAAAATGTCTCAAATCTGAGTTGCAGATGTAAAAAAATTTAGTTCACTTATTAATACGAGAAGTTTCATTTCCATAAGATTCTTCTTCCAGCATCGTGAGCAGAATTTTAAAGGGAGCCTGGACCGCATGTTCATATTTAGGTACCCATACTTTTGACAAAGACAGTTTTCCTTGTGGTCTTCCCAGATTTCTGAATTTTCTGCATTAGAAGTTCCAGTATAAACACAGAAAAACCTTAATGGTATCAATTGTATTTGTCAGTGATTTTGAGAATGCTTTGCATTATATGATGTTTCTCATTCATCAAATTAAATTTATTAAATGAATAAAGCAATAAATGTAAGCTTTAAGAGGTTAATGACATAATAGTAAAAGGAAAGGAAATTCAGTGGAAAAAACAATGAAAGCACTTCTACAAAATAATAAAAATTCAAAGCTTCCAGGACTTTTGCAATATACTGGGGGAAGGAGGAAATGAAGCATTGCCAACAAGTCACAGGTATAGAGTATGAAAGAAAGTGAAAATATTGCCAAAAAGGAGTGATAATGGTTTTGTATCCATAATTCATTCATCTTGAGGGATGCAAGATTACGTAATGTAGTGGCATTGCTGCATCCTGATTCATTAAGAAGTCCTACAGAGTATTTTCTGCATCCCTAAGGTGAGATATTGCATGAAATGCAGAACCACTTTGTAAATTAATGTCTCACGTTTTCCTGACAGCGCTAAATGCTCTTCATGGTTTGAAGTTCAATTTCATACCAATGGTAAGACAGGGTGAAAGTGTGAGCGACAGCTCAATCATCATTGCATGGGCCAATCAGAAAGTCTAGGATTATTCACACCGGTGTTGAAAGAATAAAAAAGCAGATATATTTCCCACTTTATCATTAGTTTGCTGTAACACAAAGGGTGATGGAAGCTTGAAGGAGGCACAGATAAAAGTGGCAGTAATAAACACTGGCAGTAATAAAACCTGGAACAGATGAAATATGGGGCTCAGAATAGGGAGGTGAGAACTGGAAGAATTCAGAAGGAATAGCAGTTAAACAAGAGGAGAGAGGGAGTGTTTGTGACCACGAGTATCTTACAGAACATTTGGCAGACATGGCAAGTGAAGGAAAAAAGAACGGTGAGAAACCAAAAAATAAGGTCAACAAAGAAACAGCATTGCATTGTACTGAAAGAAGAAGAAAGTAAAACCAATTTGGAAAATGGTCGATTATTGGAGGAGGGATTATTGTAGAACAGAGAATGAAGCCTAAAATTTTAAACAGGGAAGTTCAACATAGGAGTGAGAAAGACAAAGGGAAATGGAGTGGCCAAGAAAAATTACAGTGGTACCTAATCTGAACTAAAACAACGTTTTTCATTTCCACTGAGCATAAATTCTTAGAAGATTTCTTTCTACATGTAATCGCTACTTTTTTCAATTAGAGGAGAAGTGTAAATGTAATTCATCATAGAAAACACTGTGACTTTCCCTCCCTTCACCACATCCATAAGAAAACCTGTGGGATATCCCTGAGCCTTCCAAGACATATCTACATGATTTTAATGCTGCAACAACAACTCTGAAATGTGTGATCTCTTTGGCTTTCAGAGCTGGGTTGTGACAAGACTGTGCCATCAGGAACACATCCTGAAACAGCTGCTCTTCAGACCCTTGGGGTGGGACCCCAGGAAGAAGATACATGCATTGTCCCTGCCTTTACTGCCTTTCACCACAATGGGTCAGAGGAGGTATAATGGACACGTGCTCTTCCTCAGTCTGGCATCATGACTCTTCTTTTCACTCAATCCCCAACTCACCCAAACCCACAAATGCAGTCATTCAGCTCCATGGCAGCACTCAAGAAGTAGCAGGGCAGGAGGGCTGATGGCCTCAGAAAGCCTCCAGGCCATGAAGGAGGCCTGGGGAAGTGCTCAGAGGACTGTGCTGGGGTGCCAATGGCACTGGTGAAGAAGCTCAGCTGAGACCTTTCATACCAATCTCAATGTTTCACTGCAATGCTCTACAAAACAGTGAGCAGATGGCACACATTGCACAGTAATGTATTTGGAAATTGCCAAAAACAGGGCAATGCTAATATTTTGACAAGCTAAAGAAGTACATGTAGATGCTTGAAAGCCTTTATTAATTTATTTTTTAATAGTGCACAAAAAAGTTACTTTAATTCAAGGTCCATGTACTTTCTAGTAACAAATGCTACTGAAGTGAGTCTGTACCACACCCACAAATAAGTAGTTAGTGGCTCTTTCCAGGTCCAGGGTAATAGATATTTACAAGAAAAAAAAATGTAGTCAGTGCTGTGAAAAACAGCTGGAACTGTGAATTACTCATTCTGAATACTCTCGTTTCCCCATCCAAGTATGGCAAGCTATGTACATGTACTATATAATCTAGAATTTGGAAAAAATAACAATGTGTCAACCAAGCATCTCCTGAGATGGAGGAATTGATACCAGGTGATGGACACCTCCAAGAAGCATGGAAAGAATACGCATGCTCAAAAACATAAAGCAGGCACTTGCCTTGCACAGTGTTAACATCTCATGGCCAGCCAAAGGTCTGTGAAAGCTGATTGCTCATTTGCCTATCGATCTGAAACTCTGCCTTCAAACTGCTTCTAGCTTTTCTTAATTGCTATCTTCCCATAACCGCTTGACAGTTTGACAGAGACTGCATTTCTGAGTAATTTGTCCTTTTTGCTTAGTTAGAATGAGGTTTAGGGTGTGGTTAAAAAAGGGAAATTTGGAAGAAAAATTTTGCATTGGAACACAGAAGCACAGTGACACAGAAGAGGATTATTAGTTGGTACAAATAACTGGCATGAATTCTTAGTGGCAGCACCTTATGGTTCTGCCTATGAAAATGAATTCCTAAAATTTAATCTCACAGAAGAAGAACCTGGATTTCACAGTGGACTTGAACCTAGTGGAAGAAAAAAAGATTTAAATCTACACCACTATCTTGGGGATGAACGGCTGGAGAACTGCCCAGTGGCAAAGGACTTGTTGGCAGCTGGCTGAACATGAGCCAGCAGCGTGCCCAGGTGGCCAGGAAGGCCAATGGCATCCTGGCTTGTATCAGGAATAGCGTGGGCAGCAGGAGCAGGGCAGTGATCGTGCCCCTGTACTCAGCACTGGTGAGGCCACACCTTGAATATTGTGTTCAGTTTTGGGCCCCCCTCTACAAGGAGGGCCTTGAGATGCTGGAGCGTGTCCAGAGAAGGGCAATGAAACTGGTGAAGGGTCTGGAGAGCAAGTCTTATGAGGAGTGGCTGAGAACTGGGTTTGTTTAGTCTGGAGAAGAGGAGTCTGAGGGGAGACCTTATCGCTCTCTGCAACTACCTGAATGGAGGTTGTAGTGAGGTGGGGGTCAGTCTCCTTTCCCAAGTTCCAGTTGATAGGAAAAGATGAAACAGCCTCAAGTTGTGCCAGGGGAGGTTTAGACTGGATGTTAAGAAATATTACTTCACTGAAAGGGTTGTCAGGCATTGGAACAGGCTGCCCAAGGAAGTGGTTGAATCACCATCCCTGGAGGCATTTAAAAGATGTGTAGATGCGGTGCTTAGGGACACGGTTTAGTGGTGAACTGGCAGTGTTAGGTTTATGGTTGGATGCAGTGACCTTGAAGGTCTTTTCCAAGTTAAACGATTCTGTGTGTATTCTGTGTGTGTCTTTTGTCTTTGTAGTATTATCAGGGCAAGCATAGAAGACAAATGGGATGGGGAAATCCAAAAGACTGAACTGAAAGTGAAGGAAAAAAAAAACTTGATTCCCTTTCATTCTCTTTTATTTTACTGTGGGGACCTAATTATTGTCTTACTGATCCACTGGAGTGATTGTTATCTTATACTAACAAGATTTCAGCCTGCCACTTCCGTGTACACCTGTGCCTACCATCGTCCAGTCGGGTGTCCTAATCAAAGACACAGTAGTACACTCAGGGTTTCTTGTTTTACTCTTCATTCAATTAATGTGTACATCTGGACTGAAAAGTCATGCAGAAATATTGTGCTAAAAGCACAGGAGGCTTAGCAGGCATCACCACCAGAAGTGAAAGACTGCTAATTGAGCACTTCCCAATAACTTATTGATTTTAATCAAGTCTCCCTAAAGAAACATGCCAGCAGTAACATTGACAGCTATGTACATGAAAAAGCAACAATAGGTAATGGAGCAACATTGTTGGAAGAAATATTAAAGACACCGCTTTTCATAGAACTGATCTGAATCCAAATTCTAAACAGTATTTGTCCAAATACATATATGACAAAAAGGCACCTTAAATTACAAGAAGGAGAATCAGATTTTTCAAATTGCTATCATTTGAAGCATTTTGTTCTGTTAAAAAAAAGCAAAGCTCAAGGGAAACCCATTAATAAATGTCCATATATTGGGGTTAATAAAAAGCTCTCCTTGAAAACTAAGCTATCAGTTTTCCTTTAGACAGAAAGCATTAACATAAGAATGCTTAAAGAGATTTTTTGATCAAATATATGCCCTCAGATGAGGGAAAGCAACACAGAACCATTACCCTGATGGTCATGATAAGACAATATATATTGGTCAGAAATGAACACTTCCAGAAAGTCCTGTTTCATATACAGAAATAAAATACTATGGCAAATTTTGGCTTTTGTAGTGTTGAACTGCTATTAATTTTAAATAAATCTTTGATAAGTACTGGAGTATTTTGCTGTGTGTATTTCCAGTATGTGACAAACTAAGGAGACTACAGTTTAGGTACTTGATGGCTGGTGATATAAGAAGAAAAATATTGTATGCAAGAGACCCTCTAAGAGCATAGACTTGAAAAACTACACTGGATTTTAGAGCTGATACATCTTTTGCTTTGTACCTGGATCTGTGACTATGGTATGCTCAAATATGCTCTTTTGTCTCAGATCAAATGATCTAAATTGCCTTCAAGTGAGTTACTGGAGAAACTGTCACTGTCATCTTGGGAATTTTTCCCATCTTGTAACGAAAGACAGTTCTTTTAATGGCACTGCCATCTTGACTGTTGGGTTTAATTTTTGTTTCCTGGAAATCCCTAGGGATTCATTTGGATATTACAATACTTTACTGTAGTTCTTTCTTCTAGTGAGTGACAATTCAGTTTTTTCCTAGTAGAACTGGGGAATGTATGGAACACAGAAGCCTATTGGTTTTATAAAGTTAGGGACCTTCTTTAAAAGTGGATGGTTAGGAAATTTCAAATATTGGGAACGTCAAAGGAATCTTTTTAGTATCTTTATCAGTAGTAATGACTACACTGTTTTTAATTGGAATGACTCAGTCTTGTCAGCCTCTGTGAGTTGTCTTGAGATCACAGCACTGATAGTCTTTCCCATCTCTGTCATCACTATCCTTGTCATGTCTCCTACACCAGCAATCGCTTTTCCAAAAATGTCTTCCTGTGAATCAATTTGGAAACTTGGGTCAATTTATGGCTACAGAGGTAATTTGCTGGTTTTCAATAAGGTTGTCTTCACTGAAGTAGTAAAGCAAAATAACTTTGCAATACAATACAGTATTATCACTACCCCCTCAGTAACCATTGAATTCCAAGTGTCCATCAGCTGTAGTCAATAATTTGCTCATCATGGCTATCTTCGCAGTAAGTCTATGTTCTAAGCTCTTTCATTATGTATTCAGTGCAAAACATATTCATGGTTATCCCAATCATGTGTTTGGATTACAAAGGATGCGCCCTTGCCATGCTTGGATTACTTCAATTTACCAGTAGATTTACCTAATTCAAGCTTTTGAACATATAACCTGTAAGTATATAATCATAAGCTGCAAGAGCAGGCTGGCTGTAGCTGGTCAAGATGACCATTATTCAACATTTTCAAGTTGTTACTGCACATAATCTTATGCTCTATTATAACCAGATGCTCAGCACCCTGAAACCCAGGTGCCAGAGCAAAGGCATAGCCGAGGCTCCTGGTGGGGTTGGAGCTGGGGCCGAGCAGCTGCTCTCAGCTCCTGGCTCCTGCTGCAGTCCAGACTCAGCTGGGCTGGGGACAATGCTGATCCACTTACCATCCTAATTCTGTGTAAAGCAGCGTTTCTCACCGCATGCTAAATTTCTTTACCAGCACACTTTATGTTTGGGAAAGAAACCTATGATCCAGCACACTGCCCTTCAGTGGCTGAAAACCCAATTTTGCTGCAGTACCTGCCAGGAGTTCCTCAGCAATTCAGGCAATGAGATGATAGACCTGATGGCCCTATTTACTTGTTCTTTTTCCCTACTGTGGATAGCCAGGAAGGAACATACAGTTGTTCCCTCTTTGTTAAATAGTCTGAGATCAACCATTTTTGTCACAAAAAGCAAAACCTCTCCACTTAGGTCTTGGGGACCAACCAGACAAAGGTTTTAAGTATCAACAATTATAATAGTAACGGGTTATATATTATTTTATGTTAGTATAAATTAATAATAGTAGTTATATGATGGCTTAAACATTTTAGTAAAGTATTACTGCTCTTTGTTATTGTACTGGCTCAGTTTTACTGCTGCTCCAAATTTAATTCTAATACAGCACTAAATTTCAAAGCTTTCCATCTGCTAAGAAAACCTGACATGGGGGTACATCTCATGACACTCTCCTGTACTTCTCTTTTTCCCAAAATTCTCAACATCTCCAAATTATCCCAGCCTCTCACTCCTAGCATTTACTGTTATACCAGAAGTGAAGAAGTGTCAGCACACAGGTCAGGATTTAACCATCATTTTCTGAGTCACTAAACCTGAAGAACACTTTCCCATATGAAAGCCATGCTGATTTGTGTCATTCGACTGTAGTCCCTTGCCTCTCATTTCACTGCCGCAAGGTCCACATTTACAAAAGTAAAGCAAGCTAGCGTTAGGTAAGATCAGTGTCAAGCAAAGTGTGTGGCTTATCACATGCCCTCGTGCCAGCCAGCAAAACCAGTAGCGGCAGCAGCAGCACAAGCTATAATTGATTCATGAGGTTCAGTCTACCCATGAGGAAGGTGTTTAAGCAGACACCATCCCTAGTCTCACCAAAACCATTTCACAGATATAGGCAAATATAGACTGTAATTGAACCAGTATTAAGGAAAGGAAAATATTAAATGAGGCTGTAAGCCTGAAAGAGAATTAGGCAGAACTGTAAAGAACACTTGGGAATTATTTCTTACACAAAACCCTCCATGTTTATGTCATCTAGACACTAAGTAGATTTCTTTGAGAAAAACTGTTACATTATCTGAGTAAACATGTCAGTCAAGGACAACAACCAGCAATTTACAAAAATGATGCTCGATTATTTAACACTGGAAGAGTAAGGTTCCATGGGGAGAAATGTTTTTATTTACACGCTGTAGCTAGAACAGGTACAGGCTGAGATGGAATAACCATAACAAATATTAAGGGTTTTGTTAACTTAGCAAAACTCCCCAGGCCTAGTACTGCCTTTTTAAGTATGTTTGGCAGTAGTTTCACTATGTGGCTCACTGATACATTCAGCTCTTCACTCCATGTACCTTCCAAGAGATCTTCTAAAGAGCAAGAGGTCTTCTAAAGAGAAAAGAGAGATTTCCCCTTTTTTGGGGGAAATAAGGCAAACCCTTAAAGTGAGCTAGGCTCTAACAATACAGGCTCTTGAGAACTATTTATTTCACTGTGCTCAACACATCACCTGATTAGGCTTTGAATCGTTAAATATAGCTGTGCACAAAAGGAAATGATGGAATTACACATGGCTCCCCAGTTATTGAGGCTTTCATTACTGCAGGCTAATTTTCTCATTGTACTTTCATGGGGTTTCTCCCAACTTAACATTCTTTTAAGGTAACCTGTGTTGAGGGAATTATCTTGTTTTTCAAAGCAAATTTCAGCTGATTACTAAGTATTTACATACTGTAATTTGAATGTCTAATTATACAATTAGTGTAAATACATGTAATATGGTTTATTTTTCACAAAAGCTGATAAGGTACATTGCTTTTTGCATTCCAGTGTTATGAGATTTTCACTGCTTGTAATACACGATCAAAAAATCCACATTAAAAGCTTCCGGTAAAAGCTGCTTATTCATCAGTTAATGCTTTCCAAATGATTTGAAACACACTTCATACCAGAAACCAAAAATAGACATCTGCCTTATTGCTAAAGACTAGAGTTCCTAACAACACCTTCCACACCTAAAGTTAAGAGTTGCCTTAAGCCTCTGTTTTTTTCTTGCAGGTCTTCATGATAAGTTTCCTTCAACCTTAAACTACCCAGCACTGCATGAAAATTCACCTGTTGACTCCATTAATACATTACTGCTGTCCTAAGAGGCATTTTCATGTAACTTGTATTGATATTTACGATGATACCCTCCTTGATGAAACAGGGAAAAGAACACTTGAAAAGATGAATGCAGAAGATGCCCCTGAAGTTTTAGAGCTGCTTCCTTTTTAAGCACCTATAGATAATAACTTCCTAATTAGAGGGTGGGAAAATGCTGCTTTACTCTCAGTTGCTGAAGCAATAATGCACAGGCACTGAGCTGCAGAAAGCTGTCAGCCACCTTTGCTCCTCCTCAAAAATCTCTGTTTCTAAAATCAAGTTTGGTTAAATGTGAGGCTTCATTTATAATGATATATTTGTAAGTTTTATAATATTTCATCTAGTAGCCAAGAAAATTTTAAATCAGTGCCATTGTGAGCAGATGTTTGCACTCCAGTAGGCATGCCCGTTACTGGTGGCCAAGCAGGACAGACATCCCAAGGATACACTATGTGTCTAGTGGGGAGTAGTATGCTCACATGGGGACAAATGAGGTGACAACAGTTACTGTGATGGAGGCTGTGGGGACCCAGAGCAGAAACACAGCAGCAATCCTGTTTCACTGCGTCATTGCTCTTGGGGCAACCTGTTTGCAAGTGATCAGGACTCTTTTTTAGAAACATCTTACCCTCCAGAGATGCAGCACCTGACAGTGGTTAAAACAATTATTTGTACGCCAGATATGCAGAGCACAGATTAACACCTAATTCTTTTAAATTACTGCACATGTTTTGCAAGACTGAAAATCAGCAGACATCCACAATTTCTGTAAAGCATGGACTATTATTTCTGGTACAATGTAAGTTTATGTCAGAGTGGGTTTATATTTTCAGTTTAAATGTGATTTTCTCTCACTCAAGCTAGTGTTGAACTCACATGTTCCATGTTTTTAATTTTTTTTTCTCCACAGTTGATTTTATTTTAATTAAGCATATGGAAATCTTATTTAAACTATGTGGAAAGATCAATTATGTAAGGAACGTTTCTCAATTATATGTTATAAAAAGATTGCTTTATGTGTATTTCCTTAACTTAGTACTCACCTCACAGTCAAAAGTTGCTTCAGTTGGATATTGGATTTTAGAGCACCCTGGAAAATAGCATCACAATTTCATGAGACTAAGTCTCATGTTGACAACATGAAGCTTTAACTTTAATAGCCACTGCCATTCCCCAAATGTCTTTACAGAAATGTCCTTCACAGAAATTAACTTTCAAAGGGCAACTATAAGAAAAGCAAAACTAAAACCAGGACCCTTGACACTGGCCTCTGCAACACTAAGAGCTACAAGCCTTGTCTTGAGATGACCACTTGGACGAGCCTATGTTTCTAAGGTACAACAAATGTATATATCGGATTTTGCTGTTCTTGATCATACTGAGAAATTTCTTATCCTGAGAATAAGATAAATTTAATAAGGTACTCTTAAGAGTAGGTCACCTTTTGAAATGTTGACATGTCAGATTCTGGCCTAAAGATAGCACTCCTATACATTTATTTCCTATTATTCAAATACAGGACACAAACTGCAATCAAAAGACTTAGCAATAGGAAAGAGTAAATCAGACCTGTGAAATGAGTATATCTGAGACAAAAAAAAAAGCAGAAAAAGGATGTTTACTTTATAAATACACTGCACCACATCAGAATAATTTCAAAATACATTTCTTAAAATTCTGGGCCCAGCAATATAAAATAGCCAAGCCATTAAAAACATTGAACGTACACTTAGTATTCAGCTTATTTTTATGCCCCACCCAGCCTCAGTGAGATTTAAGGGTGCATTTAAATTTTCTATTTAATCAAGGCCACAGATGTGAGGATAAAAATCCATTTACAGCATATATTTTTCTACTGTAAGATGCAACTTACAAACCAAGTGTGAGGAATATCATGTTTGGCAGCATTCCCTAAAGGAGTCTGGATCTATAAACGCATGGATGTAATGCATTTGTTAATGCAATTCTTCTTCCATTCTCTGACAGTTATAATATAAATAACACTTTCTCCTTAGGAAGCAATCCAAATACAATCAAACCAGTATATTAATATCCGTTAAGGTAATCTTCAACTTTGTAACTGTTTTAGAACTCCATTTTGTGAGAGACTATAATAAACTGGACACAGACATGAGGCAGCAGCCATACATCACATCCCCCTGCACGGACCATGCACTGCTATGACAGCTTTGTTATACCTTGTATTACTTTGCTGCAGAAGGCAGAGGTATCTCTCTGCCAGCCAGCCTATGACACGTGCTTAGACATTATTCTTCAGCTTTAACCTCTTCTTTATTCTTTCTGTTTACTTTCAAACAGCCTTTCTGTGAGCCCTCTGCAAATTAGGAATCTCACCTGAAAGCCTGGACAGACAGGAAGGCAGGATGAGGCTCCTGGTCTGTACTCAGAGCCATTCTCCAGGAGAGCATATTTCTGAAAATGTGGAAGGGGGGGATGTGTCCAGCTCAGATATGAAAGTCACATCTGCTTCCATGATCTGCCACTTAAAAACACTTCAATCCCATGGAAAATTTAAGTCAGGCCAGCAGGTCTAGTTAAGTGAGACTGGAATGATCTCTTGTAGATTAGCCAGAATGAATCGATTCAGTCTGTATCAAAATAAAATAACTCACAAATAAACACAGTCATACAAGCCATTCATTTCTATGTGCTGGACGAACAAGCAGACGTTCAAAAGAGCATGACCAAAAAGCCAGGAATCAGCCTGGGTTCAGAGGAACACAAGGAATCCCTAAAATGGCTTTTTTCAAGAACTTGCCAGTTAATCAAGAAATACACAGAAGCACAAAATCAACAGATTGGAAAACTCAGCAAAAGATCCAGAAGTTGGAAAAAATGTGGGTTGTGAATATTTTGTTCAAATTAATATTCTGGCAGCTACATTTTGAACAAGCTGTAATTTGTATAAGGCACCTTCTGTTAAATCTGTGGCACAGAATTACAAGGACTGATCCAACTCGAAATCAAACCATGGATTTGCATCAGTGCATCTATTTACCCTTACCCACCCAGGCCTAAACTACTAAGAATGAGATCTTTAAAATAAGAGAATGCACTTAAAAATAATTTTCCTTCAAAAACACAAAATGCATTTTATCTCTCAAAGAAACTGAAGTAAAAGGACCCAAATTAGTCTTTGACGATCTGATAACCTTTGTTCTATATATTAATTTTGTACAACATATAAATTCATAGCTAGCAATGATGTTTTCGGAACAGAATTAAGAAGAGGACTAATCTCTCAGCTATGGTGTCAACACTATATTTAGAGAGATGAAGGCAGAAGTATTAATCTGTCAAAATCAAAGCCATGGACAATGCTCACTTCTGCAGGGTGGCTGAATCAAAATTTTCTGCAATGCATTTTCTTTTTGAGTGCTTACTAGAAAGGTAAATCACTTTAAGAGGACTACATAGCACAACAGTGACAAAATAATCTGGTAGAGAAATGTAGTTGACAAATTATAACTTAAAGAAAAATGAATGACTGACTGTTCTTGCTAGGATAATATGGAAACTAATGGGAAAATAGATTAAGGCAGCATGAATTTTTAAAACAAACAAAAAAACCCCAAGAAAATTATTTTAGCTTTAATACAACATGTACACGTGCTACAAACATCATTTCAGCTCTGATCCAATGTTTTATGTGTCTGTTTTTTGCTCCTTATGTTACTACTAGCGACGTCAGCCATACTGGTTGTGTTCAATACAAATATCAATACCTAGGAATCTAAACAGGTAATTTTACTTTCCCATCAGTGATCAGATGCTGATTTTTCAAATATATCCACAACCGTTCTATGGCACAAATATTATTTTCTGAACATTGCAAACCAAAATGGTTATTACAATCACTGATTTAGAGAATAATACTTTCATGTCAGCCAAGCTGTAGAAGCCACTCAGCATTAGGTAGATTGTACACGCTCTTCAGAGTGATACCACTGATTTAAGCTGTGCTACCATGCTATTTCATAGGTGGATCATGTGCACAGTTTCTCTAAAGTCATGTTTTACGTATTCAGTGAGGCCATACCTTGGCAATTGGATGACACATAGTGGGGGTACACCTGCTCTATAATTCAAAACAGCAAAGCACATTTCAGCTTTGATGGAAAGTGTGCTATATATCTAATTTTTGCTTCTTTTCCTTCAATACAAATGGCTTATATAATATGATTATTATAAGAAAACTAGAAAGAAACGATTTCCAGGTCACTGCAGACCATGAATTTGGATAATCCTAAAGACACCCCTGAAAGTTGTACCAAACAGATACAGCAATCTGTGTATTAACATTATGAAGAGAATGCTGGAAACCAGCATCATCCAGGCTTTGAAAGAACAGTACTCACCCTCCTCTGTTGCTTATTAGAAATTAAATCATACTATGAGCAGTAGGAATCATCCAGTCATGTAATAATTTAAGTTGGAAAAGACCAAAGGAGGTCATCTAGTCTAACCTCTTCAAAATTGGATCCAAGCTGAGCGGGATGGAGCGATCTGCTCCTTAAAGAAGGTAGACCAGCTGGCCAAAATCTAATATAAAGTACTGCAGAGGGCATAACTCCAGCTGGCAAACTAGTTTACAAGTACCCCCACCTCTGGTAAAAGCACAGCATAACCCCCCAAACCTGGAAGTTCTGAACTTTTCTCTGTGGACTACAACATGGCTCCACAGCCTGTGTCAGGCTCCACAATATCAGAAAAAAAGAGCTGGATTCCAATTCTGAAAAATGCAATGAAACTGTCAAGAGGAGAACTGCTCAAGATGTTAAAAAGCAACAATAAAAAAACCCCACAAACAAAAAACCACCAAACAAACAAAAAACCAACCCAAAACTAAACAAAAAAGTGTGGGTATGTGAAGACTGGAACCATGAGGTATACATGGTTTAAATACCAGAACAAACTTGTGAACTAGGGTGGCCATCCTATGCACGGGAATGCTACAGTCCACCTGTAGGGAAAGGCTCATTTCCTAAGGAGATACACCAGAACAAGCTTGGGACCCTGGTTGGGTTGCAACAGACACAACGACAGACAAATCTCTTCACCTTCCTGTGGGTGTCTAAACGAAATCTGTTTGCTGAAGAATCTTTAGTTTTTTCTTACTTTCTCCTTCAGGCTGGGTATATAAATGTAGCAAATTCCTTACAGCTGTAGATTAATGTGACTCCTGCATATAGTGATGCTGTCGCGGGATGAATATTTTAATACGAAGAGCAGGGTCTTCACATGACCTTAAGAACTGTATTGCCACCCCCTATTCAGACTCTGCAGAACTGTGTATTGCATATGCAAGCTCTGCTGGAGCTTGGCAGGATGAAAGGCTTGTCAGTTATGAACCTGCACAGTTCAGTTTAATGGGAAAAACAATCAGCGCTCAAACTAGTTTGCAAATGGAGATAAAAAGGCTTACATAAGGGTACCACCGTAACATTTTATTAGCTACCTGACTAGCTGAGCCCCCCAAATCACTAAAAAGCGAGTGCTCCTCAGACATCAGAACGAGCCGCTACCACACCTCTGTGCTGAGGAAAGTCAATGGCAGAAAAGGAGCTGTTCTTAGAGAAGATGTAGAAAACCTCTGACCTGCCGCTACAGCTATTCTTTTTTCCCTCTTTTCTCATTCACCATCATTAATATGATCATAAAAAACTTCAAGTAGGCAAAAGGAGCCCAGATCAATTTGATTTTAATTAACTTTATCTAAAAAAGCCCTGTCAGACTCATTGAATCTGTGTTACAGCAAAACAAGATGTTACATTTTCCAGAGCATTTGATTTCTTTCTAACACACGTGAAACCTTCTTCTATCTCATCAATGAGCATAAAGCAAAAACCACTTATGTAGGATATTTTGTGAAGGATATGGAGTTGCATAAATGACTTAGGAAAAAACTGCTTTACATTGTTCTGTTTGACATATAATTCTTTTTCATCTTCCTGGGTAAATTGTAAAAGTATTTCTAAACAAAATCTTATAATGAACTCATCAGTATGCATATTCCATGCTCACATTTAGAATCTATTTATAAAATCAGTTATGTTCTGGGCTCTGACAAACAAAACTGAAATGCAGCTGTGTGACATGTTGATAATTTTCATTAGTTCTAAAAAGCCTCAACAGAAATTTCAATCTTGCTGTTAGAACCAAATAATCCCAGAGAACCCACAGGAAAGGTGACTTTTCTATATTATCTTATTTGTTAATGGAAAGAAAGAAGGGAGAGAAAGAAGTGGATAAAAATTGAACGGAAAAAGTAAGATGAAAACTTAAGAATCTCAGATGTACATGCTTGAAGCCATGCTGACTGGAGAAAGTCTTCAGCATCACTGTGAGAGACAAATATATATTGAACTACCTTTGAATTATTTGCACATCCTTTATTACATTGTGTCATGGTTTTAGCTGGGATAGAGTTAATTTTCTTCACTGTAGCTGGTACAGTGCTGTGCTTTGGACTTAGTATGAAAATAATATTGATAACACACTGATGTTTTAGTTGTTGCTAAGTAGTGCCTATCTTGTCAGGGACTTTTCCAGCTTCCCATGCTCTGCCAAGTGCACAAGAAACCAGGAGGGAGGGGGCACAGCCAAGAGAGCTGATCCAAACTGGCCAAAGGGATGTTCCATATCATATGACATCATGCCCAGTATATTGACTGGGGGGAGCTGGTCACGGGAAGCAACAATCACGGCTCAGGGACTGGTGGTGTCGACTGGCAGGTGATGAGCAGTTGCATCACTTGTTGCATTTTTTTTTTCCTCTTCCCCCAGGTTTAATTTCTCTCTCTCATTATTTTCCTTTTCATTATATTATTATTATTATTATCATAATCATTATTATTATCATTACCATTATTACTATTTTGTTTTAATTAATTTAATTTAATTGTTCTTATCTCAACCCACAAGTTTTCTTGCTTTTGCTCTTTTGATTGTCTCCCTCACCCCACTGGGGTGGGGGCAGTGAGCAAGTGGCTGGGTTGTGCTTAGTTGCTGACTGGGGCTAAACAACAACACATGGGAGGAGTAGTCGCTCGAATTTTGAACGTGCCTATTATTTTAAAATCTGAAAACCTTATGGTATTTAATATAAAGAGCCCAAAATCAGCAACTACATCTTTGAAGAAACAAATGTAAGCATATTTCTTGTGCCAAAAAAATATAGTACAGTTTACAATGATTCTTTTTTGAGAATTAGGTCGTGGTAAAGAAAATCACAAATACTTGGAAGAAGTAATGGGGGAAGGCTTCAGAGAAAATGTCATTAATTTAATCATTAAATTGTCTTTAAATAGCAGTCAGTAAAGTAGTTTTATTTCATTAATTCTCCCTGCTACACGTGAGCCCCAGATCAGGCAAACATAAAATCTCTAAGTGTAAAACATAAGCAGGAAAAGAGGAAGACGGCATTTTGTTGGATCAGAAGTGTGAAGTTCATTGGCCCAGGCTCGATGCCAAACCAGGCAGCTACTGCACTATCCTTTCCAAATACCACCCCTCTGAGAGGACATGGGAGCTGATCCTCACACACATGCCCTTGTCCATTCTCATGTGACAAAGCTGTTATAAATTCATCCTTCAACTGAAGAATTCTATTCCACATGAAGAAAAGTTCAAGATATGCTCTTGTTGTCATCTTCATCTTTCTGCTGCTGCAGAAATTCCCACTGACCCCCTTCCCAAGTTGCTTGACCCTCCAGGTGCTGACTGGAGAACTTTCCCACACACCTTGTGGCTATGAATTCTTTAACAGCTGGGAACATAAAAATTAGCAGCTCTACTCCTAGCTATCAAACTTCCCCAACTCCCATCTAGGCTTACATGGTGAAGTTTGCTGTGCAATCTAACCACAGTTTCGGAGCAGACACATCCCAGTCTGCTAATTTTTAAGAACAAGACTCAAAATAACAGGGAAAAAATCAGAAAAAAACTCTATCGCAGACAGACATCTGAGGACTGTACTTATTGGCACAGAGAAAGAAATCAAAAGCATTCACTTGACTGAGAAGAAAAAGTCTTCCCCTCCTACCGTCCCAAATGATTTAAGCAGTAGTCTTCTAAATATCCACTGACCAGATATTTTTAAAGATAGTTCTGAAGAAGCAGACAGGCAATGACAGTGATGTTCAGCAGTTCCAAACTACATTTGTTTCAAAGGAAGTTAGTATATAAGCACTTTTGAGAATCCACTAACCAATCCTTTACACACCGTAAATTTTTTTTTATACAAGTCACTTTTGAAAACGAAACATAGGTTCACAGAAGGAAGTAAGTGTTTTGCAACTTTTGTCATTTTCTGAATATCACAATATGAAAGAAGTTTGTTAGTTTTTCCCTTTTTGATGTGTTTAAAATGCTACTTAAATTTGTATGGTTTTGTGCAAACTGCTATTCCTTTAATTCCGTAAGAGAGATAAAGAGGACAGGTTTCTTTGTAATTCCAGTGTAATATTTTTGTGGGTGGTTTTCAAAGCACGTGGTATGTAATTAGGGGTAATACAGACAGTGGTTTTGTTTTTCTGGTGGATACCTTTATTTTTTTATTATTTTGGGCCTTTGGGCTTTTTTCCTTTTTGCAAAGTAAATGCTATGTGATTGGACATAAACTGGAGAGCGAATTGATGCTCTTATTCACCTGTGGGTATTTACACTTTAACATGACAATATCTGATTTTAAACCCCATGTCTTGCAGAACATTTAAAAAGAAGAATTTCTTCAGCCCAGATGCAAATGATTTAGGAAAGAATGGCAATTATGAAACAGATGACTGCTCAAATCCTCTTGCAGGACAACTGATATAAGCCAGCAAGAGCCACTTCTGAACTGCAAAAAGCAAAAGCTGAGTAAAAAGTGCAGTATTGTACAGCAATATCATTCCACTGTGCTATACGTTCAAAAATAACTAAAACAGAGCATTCTCTTCAGTTTCACTGAAAAACTAATGTGTTCAGCAGCTCTGAAAATCTGGATAACACTGAATGAATGGTTTGTACGTAATTACTTGGTATAAAAAATCCTCATACCAAATAACAAAATATGCTTTTGTGAAAAAAAGATCCCAACACCATGCTCGTGTGATTTCTCTTTGCGCAACAGTATGGCAAGAAGAGTCTTATAAGCAACTCTATTAAATATAAAGTCAAGTATCATGCTGCTAATCATTTCAATGCATTCTTACCAAATAGGTATAATCCTAAAATGTTTGTATTCACAGATCAGCAGAAAGGAAACCAGTTGATACATGGAATAATAATATATTGATTTATGATCTTCTTCTATCTATAGTTGTACTTCATAGCTCTACTGTGGAGAAAAAGAACTAGAAAATTCCAAACACACTTCAATTCATCTGTGCAACTGGTTACACGAAAACCTAATAGACAGCACAGACTGTAAATAACTGGTTCTTTCCATTATTGTATAATATTAACTTGCAGACAGTTATTTGGGAAAGATGCCCCAGATCATTAATCATAACAGAACCTATGGTCCACTCTTTTCACTGTATTTTTCTTCCTTCAACTCAATTTGGCTTTCTTTGCTTTTTTTGATATGTTTTATTTAAACTGAGAAGAAAAAACTAAAGCTCTGCTATCAATATTCTCTAGAGATGCAAAATCCTATCGATGAGTACTCCTTCCCAGTCCTGGAGACAACAGGTTTGAACAATTCACTTTAAACTCACCAAACACTGAACTCTACAATCCACAGCTCGGGTGCGTTAGCATTATACTTTTTTCAATGACATTTCATGAATTTAATTTTGTTTGTTATCAGCAAAAAGAAAAGCAAAATCTAAAACTTGCTCTTGTGGAAGCTTACACAAACACTGAAATAAGAGGAGTCTATTGTTATCCTTGAGGACAATATCACAGAATCACAGAATGGTAGGGTTTGGAGGGACCTCTGGAGATCACCTTGTCCAGCCCCCCTGCTTGAGCAGGCACACAGGGATGTGTCCAGGTGGGGTCTGAATGTCTCTAGGGAAGGAGACTCCACAGCCTCCCTGGGCAGCCTGTGCCACTGCTCTGTCACCCTCACAGGAAAGAAGTATTTTTCTCATGTTTAGCTGGAACTTGCAGTGTTCCAACTTGTGCCCATTGCCCCTTGGCCTGTCACTGGGCACCACTGAAAAGAGTCCAGTCCAACAATATAACTTCACCTTGCATGTGACATCAATACAAACACTGTTAAAACAAAAACTGCAACAGTAAATATTAATAGTATATATTATACACATAAGGTAGTAGATTGTTTCATTCCTTTGTCAAAATTCAAAAATAACCCTTACTATATTGCCTATTCATTGTTATTTTGGTTTTGAAAGTTAAGAAAAAGCTTGTGTTTCCTGCACATGCTGTCTTATGAATATTATTAGTATTATTTTAGCAGGAAATTAATTAAAATATTAATAATGTCCCAAGGTTTAACTCTAAACTCAGTGTTAATGGGAGTCTGATTTGACCTACTAAAGGACTAGAGCTTTTCTCAATGCTTTTATACTATTTTTTGCCTGACCACAAAGCAGTCATCGTATGAAAACTCAATTTACAAAATTCTTGTAATGTAAACAATACAGAAAGCTACCTGAAAACTTATTTGAAAATTAGTATCATCAACACATTTGCCAAGTTACCAGTTAAAGAAAAAAATACTTCTAAGACTTTTTTGTTTTAAAAAGATCTTGCAGAATTTCAGATTTCCCTTAAAATACATGGAAGTATAAACATTCCTGTAACCATTACTTTCTCTTTTCACTACAAGCTGAAATCCTGCCCCTGTCATTCCAGGAACAAACCTCTCCAAAGCCTGGAATAATAATTTTCCAGCAGTTCTACAGTATCTGACATACAAAAAAGACCTGCCAAACCATGTCTACACAAATTGCAGGAATAACTTAAAATAACACCAATTCTATTTCAAATAGTTAAAAACACAACTTGCTTTGCCTTCTTCTCACTTAAAATTTATGTTCCATTACTAGCCAAACAGAGGATAAAGGAACTTCACTGAATAGAAAGTGAAGAATATAAACACCAGCTGAGACCACACCCCCGTAGACTTTCTGCTCATTATCTGTGGGTCTCTCAATGGTAACATTTTAGCATATCTATTTCTCATGTCAAACTGCCAGATAAAAATTATGTATTTACAAATTATATAGATCATGTTTCATAATAACTCCTGAGGATCTTTTAAAGTTGGCCCACTGACTTATTGTTTTAAATAAAATTCAACTGGATCATATTTTCATCATTCATATACCATCTAGATTAACAGATTCACTTCCACGACCTTAAATTACTGCCAGGGACTAGATTACTGTGAAACACACAGATGTTTTTCTTTCCAGTGCACACTGTTAGTTTTAAGAAGTTTGCCAATTTTTTTTTTCCATTTTACAGTAGCCCCACAATACTTCAGATCCTCCTCCTCACGTTTAGACACCACTACAGTTTCCATAATTGATAAATCTGCCTCTTCAAAAAGCTTTGTCACCTATTTGGGCACAAGTTACATAGTACAACATTCATTCAGAGGAAAAGAGTTCTGTGCTTTTAACATTTTCAACAAAAGCATCTACAAGTCAATATTTTATACCTGTCAAGTTTTATACACACAGTTAGTACTACTGATTTCTAGTGAGAGAGTCGGAGCAGGACCCCATCACATGTGGACGGGGCCTGACACTGTCTCTGTCCATGTGCTTCCTGAGATGGAAGAGGCAATTCAACAAAATTAATTCAGAGGCTGAACAGATGATCAAGAGAGTGAAATTAATGAGATACTGTTTAAACTTGTAACAGAAATGCAAGGATCATAAAAAGGCCTTCATGGCTAAGCTATTCAATATTTATTATCATGAATGGGTGGGGAGTGGTGCATACTACACAAGTTTTTCTGTGGACAAGATGCAGACTGTAAATGGGGGGGCTGGCAAAGCAGGGCATCTGACATATGACAGTGTGTTCACAAACTAAAAAGCATATTTAGCTGACTCAAGGTTGTCTTATATTTAAGACAAGAGCAAAAAACCACTCTGCCATGAAAGAAGTCATGGAGCCATGTGATTTTTGCTGTACAAATCTCCTGTTTGTCTTAGGCTGTAACAACTTGGCACATGGAGTTTGTACTTACGGTACTTTTTAGATGGGATGTCACTGTCTCAACAAAACCTAAGTAAGAAATGAAAAAAACCCCTATGCTAGGCACTCTCAAAACCATGCAGCTACACCTGGCAAATCCAAAGTCTAAAAAGAAACATCCAAAGCTGTAGAAAGTTCCTTAAGGTTATAGGAAACGAATACCAGAAATGCAGCAAGAGAAATCTCTGTTATTGGGATATCCATGCAGGACAAAATACAGACTTTAGCATTTGGAAGGAGTTCGATAGAGCAGGTTATGAACAGAAAACATATATTTTGCAGAACAGCAATCATAATGCTGTGTGCCTGAATTAATTGCTTTGGGGCCAGTATGTCACCCACAGGTTGAAACAAGAGTCAGGTAATGCATTGAGAGTATCAGCAATGGTGAACAGACTCAAACCCTTCAGGAATACCCTCAGTGAAATTCAGGCTAACTTCAAGTCAGTTACTAACAGAGTACTGTAGGTTAAAAAAATGGCAAGGTTCTCTCCATTATAAAGTTGCTTATTTTTTCCGATCAGTTCATGGTAGAGATTCCTGTTCCATGATCACACTCGTCATATTGACAATGCCAAAAAGGACAGATGTGACAGAAAATCAAAGAGAGATATGGTTTCTGGCAAAAACAGAATAGGAAAAGGAAAAAGAATAGGGGAAAAAAAACCCAAGGGAAAGTAAAAAGGGAAAAGGGAATAGGGAAAGGGAAAAGGAAAAAAGAAAAGAAAAAAAAGAGGGAGAGACCCTGGTATCATAAAATCACAAAGGCTGGTTTTAATGTTGGATGTCTTCAACAATTTCACAGTCCTCTCAGAGGTTTGTGATTTAAAGATATCATATATGCAAGAGCCAGAAAGCTCACAGGAAAACAAATCATCATACAATCAGCAAAGATCACAAGTATGCTGTTGTCTCTACTACTGAGAAACAAAGGGACCAGCCATTAGTGAAGATATTTGGGGTGAAAGAAATAGATACACACGCAGACACTCTGTGGAGAGCAATTAGATAAGGCTCCTACAGATACGAGAGTTGTAAACCACTAGGAAAACACTTTGCTAAGACGAAGTGTCATCACCACACACAGCTCCATGGCTGGCTGATTTTGGAGAGGCTGAATCTTGTTGAGCTGCTACTCTTCTGAACTGTCTATCTATTATATGCCATACAGTGCTGGGGGCTATGAAACCTGCACATCTCAGGGAAAACAGAACAGAGCCAATCATATTAGAAGATGGAAGTATACATAGGTGGTAAGACAAACTGAAGTAATCAATACTGAATGTGAAGTGAATGATAATCTAGTCACACAGTAAACTTCTGTAATACTTCTATTTGTGCTTATTTACTGTCATTAGCACAATGGGTTTCAATAACATGTACGGTAGAGGCAAAGCATGTGGTATAAAATGAAAATAGAGGAAAGCACCCAAAACTATTTTTTAACATGTCTGAGGAGCATCGATGTGATTGGCGTCTTTTGTAACTTGCCGAAACATAAATATTGATTTCTTCCCAAATATGATTTGATTCGCAAACTCCAAAGACATTGTTTGTGTTTTAAGAGATCAGTGTATTTCAATACTATCAGTATGAAAAGACAGCAAACAGAAGGAGCAAATGGTAAAAAATGTACCACCTAGAATACAAACTAGATTTAAAAGGACTTATAAAGTGGCTCAATAGGTATATATAATGCTAGTGAAAAATTCATTGTCCTGGAAACCATATATAGTCTCAGAAAAGATACCTCACCTTCCCCTTTCTTCACCCTGTCATATGCCAACACCATCTAAAAGACCAAAGTAAAAGTTCTGGATGAGAAGACAACTGGGTTTCTACGCTCGGGTGCTCCTCTGCTGGGCTTCAGGAAGGCTGCATGACGGTGGCAGGGCTATCCCACCGTGTGCTGCCCTGGAGGAGAGCTGCAAACTGACCCCTGGGGGCTCCAGCTGCAGATACCGCAGTAACTCAAGAACTTAAACTCCTACTCTGCCTGCATATATACAGAGGACTTGGAACGCAATCAATGCTGTTTCAATGCTGTTTACATTCACACCTGATTTTGAAAAGGAGCACTCCTGTTCTCGGCCACTAGCTGAATCAACTCCTTAGGACACGATCCCAATTTCACAGAAATCAACAGCATTCTGTGAAGCCCTGTACAAGTCACTCAAGCATCTATGGGCTTGCATTACATTAACATGTTTGAAATTTGAATAAAGTAAATTACTTTGAGACATCCAACACACAAAGGTACATTACCATGTTTGGAGAGGCAGCAAAACATTTGCTGAGAAGGCTTGCCGAAATGGTAACAATATTAGAGATTAATGCAAAAGTCTCTTTCTTCAATATTAAACAAAAAGAACATCCTATATTTAAAAAGAAAAAAAGATATTGGGATTTTGACTACATTTCCAAACTCAGCCAGACTAAGAATCATATAAGGAGGAAATAAAACCAAACCAGCCTTATGTTTATTCATCTTTAGATGCCAATATATTGACAGAGATATGAATAAACATAAAACTCACCATCCAGTATCAGAATTAGAATACTGGATATTACTAACAGATTAATTATGTTTTTCTAAGCTATTCAGATAATTAGACATACTAAGTTAAGAGCTATTTTTGCAATGATAATGGACTTGTTTTGTTGTGGTCTATTTAACAAACTGTTGGATTTTTTTTCTAAAGCTTGTTTACATTCCTGTACATCCTAGCTTTATTGATATTCTGTCCTTTGGATTATAGTGTCACGCCAGCAACACCATTGAAATAGCTCAAGACAATATAAACCTTGCTTTTCAGAGCTCTACAATAAATCAGACTGCAGTAGCTCTCTAGATCCTTCCTAAATTGAAATACGGCATACTATGCTAAATAACTTTCTTTTTAATTTTATACACACGCACATGTCTCTGTGTGTGTGAGAACCCTAGACATAATGGCTTCCATTCAGCGAAGTGTTTCAGAGCTTGCATTAGTTAAATTTATTCAAAATTACATGTAACCTTAAATCATATATAAAGCACTCACCAAATTCACAAACAGAACAAAATTTAGGTATTTTCAGCCTCAATCTTTGTAAGAAACATGTTTAAGTTCAGGCGCATACGTGTATGAATAACCCTAATCATACTAAGCAAATTCTTACCTTTTTACTGAGTCAGCTTTTTAACATGCAGTGTATATTGTACTGAAGCCCCACTGGACTCAACAGCCTCATATCCCATCGGTCACATCAGTCTTTGCATGTATGCTACCAAAGAAGGAGCACATGAGGTGCCAGACATCCTCAGCTTCCAGCACAGTTTGAGAAAACAAACTGTACCTCGTGCAGTGAAATATTCCAGCAAAAGCACATAACCAGCACTGGCTATTCTGAAATATGGAAAGCTTTAAAGAGGAGCACTTACACAGATTCACACTTTCTTGTGCTCGTTCAAAACCTGATTAACCAATCGAAAGAACCAGCTACTCTAGCTGTATCAAGAAATCACACCTGCCACAGAAATCTCATGCATAACAAATATGTATATGCATGCATTCACTAGTTTAAGATATACACAGATATATTTGTAGTCATTCATGTTGTCTGGCTGCAATGAAAATAAACAAAAATTGCATAGCATTTTTGAAAGACTACGAACACTTAACACCAGTATGCCTGAAATGTAGAAGTGTCTATTAGCCCAAATACATTTCAAAACATGGCTTGGTTGTTAACATGTTAGAAATTAATAGACTCAAAATAGGAAAACTAACAAAGAACTGTAGAATTATATAATTAAACACTTCTTTCCTTCTGGGTACCATTACTCACAATGTGCAAATGTATTATGCAAAATAACATTAAAACAGAATCTGCATTTTACCCTTGGGTTCACTCAACAGTCAAGATGAGTTATAGAAAAAGAAGTTGATTTACAATGAAAATAAAACATTTAAAAATAAGAGTTTTCATATTGTCCAAACAGAGACTTGAAAAGAACAGTATGTCTGTTTCAGTGTAGGTCCATTTAAATCTCCACTTTTCATTCTTATCACATATCCCAAGAGTGCTGCAAGGACTGTTCTCCTGCTTTTGTTCAAAAAAAAAAAAACCCAAACAAAAAACAAACCTCAACAGTATTCTCAATCAAATGCATTTTTGGAACATATATAAAAGCTCTGAATATTAACTTGAATATCTTATCCTTGTGAGTATTATATTTCCAAAGTTACAATTACACGGGTTGGAAAGGATTACACAGTACTGAATCACCTTATGTAAGCAAAATTGTAGATGAATTTCCATTGTGTATTCTATTTTATAATCCCAAGATATAAAATTGCATCTATGCCTCATCTTTTTAAAGTTAGTTGTTTGTTTTTCATTAATCCCTCATGCAAATTAGAAATGAAGATTTATTTATAACAGTCATCCAAATCAGCTTTGCTGTTTTATTCTTGTAGCTTACAATTTAGCCTGAGATTAATTTTCTTGGGGGATTCCTGTTTTCTGTTTGTAACAGCATTGCTTCTTTAAGCAATGCACTGCCTATGTACAGGACTGGGACTGTAGGAGTTAATTTCTGTGTTCTTTACTGAAAAGAGTTATTCTGTAGGTGACAATTAAACATTGTATAGTGTGGAATGATATTCACCTCTTCAAGGGGCAAACCTCAGTTCTGTCCTTGCATTACCCTTGAGTCTCCAAGAAAAAACTGAGCTGATGCATATGAGGACTGACATGCTGAGCATGAGATTGCATAGCGGTTTTGGTCAATTTAAGCAAAAATTCCACTGGACAACCCTGCCCTGACTTTTTGTATCCTTCCCTTGGGCTAATACTGTGCTTTTACAAACACATAGTGATTCAGTTCATCCTCCCTATCACCCAGCCTCTTCCCCCAGTAACGTTTTGGTTATACCCATACCCTAAATTCTCTCCGCACCCAGTCACTAGATTGTCACTATACAAAAAAGGGGAAAAGTCAGCTTAAAGGCTGAAAAAGGTCAGCTGGCTAGTATTTAAACTTACTTTTCCATTTAGAAGAAATTCAACTGCAGAGAGCAATTAAAAACAGTAAACATTTCTAGTGTCTTTAGTCTCTCCTTAAAGGAATTAAACCACTGGTGACACAGGAGGAAATTAATTGCTCTTGACTGCAGCTAACACTTCATAACTCCTTTGAGCTCTTGTGGTGATCACGACCCTCAGTTTGAGATACAGTGTCCAGAGTGAATGAGCATCTACTACCCCATGTACAAGCCACAAAAAATTATTATTTATTGGGACAGAATTCTTCATCATCCTTGGTATCTGGGTTTCTCACCTCAAATGACTTTTTAAAACACAAAACTCCAGTCAAAAATAATTTGTATCACAAACTAGTCTTAATAGATGGCAAGAACATACACATTTCTTCAAAGTTGCTCAAAAGTCATTGATGATGGAAAATCAAGTAAATATTATGCTCCAGCTCCCAGTATCTCTAGCTAAAATGGATTAAAGGGGAAAAAAAATCAAGTTTATTATCCCTATCTACAACTTATGGTGTGATATTTTCCTTGATAGCATTCTGAATCTTCCTCCTCCTAAGAACAATTAACTTAGAAAATAATATAAGAGGAAAAATCTCACTTGCTTTCAAGAATATAATCTGAGAAATGAGCCAATGAAAATAATGTAGAAAAAAAGAGTTGGGATCAAAGATGAAAATGGCTATTCTATTTGCCTTGTATTGATTCTGCTTTAATCTCTGTGTAAAGACTGGATATTTCTAGGTGTGGAACATGACAAGTAAGTGGAGTAAATGGGACATCAAAATGACATAACAGTAAAGTCTACTGTTCTTTGTTATATAGACTGTTGTGTATATACATGTATGAGATGGTTATATGCTCTGCACATCTAACCCAGGAAAAGAAAAGAGAATACTGCTGCTGTTACTCTTTGTTTGTTTGTTGTTTTTCTTTTTTTTTTCTTCCAATTTTTGGAAATTCTTTTAGTGAGGAAATTTATTTATAAATGTCACAAAATCAAATTCAGATTCAGATATATGAATCTTCTATTCATATAAATATATAACAGAGAAAAAACTTGATTAAGTGAAGTAATCTCTGCTCTTGAATTAGAGCAGCAAGCTATGTAACGATGTCATGGTTTTAGCTGGGATAGAGTTAATTTTCTTCACTCTAGCTGGTATAGTGCTGTGCTTTGAACTTAGCATGGAAAAAAAAATGTTGAGATAACACACAGATGTTTTGGGCTGTTGCTGGGTAGTGCTTGTGCTAGTCAAGGACATTTCTAGCTTCCCATGCTCTGCCGGGTGCACAAGAAGCCGGGAGGGGAGGGGGCACAGCTAAGAGAGCGTATTCAAACTGACCAAAGGGATACTCCATATCATGTAATGCCATGCCCAGTATGTTAACTGGGAGGAGCTGGCCGGGGGAGGGAGGAAGCAATCGTGGCTCAGGAAGGGGCAGCGTCAGTCGGCAGGTGGTGAGCAGTTGTATCGTTCGTGTTTCTGTGTTTTTTTTCCTTTTTTTTCCCTTTCCCTTCCTTCTCCATTTTATTATATTAACATTATTGTCATTATTATCATAATTATTATTATTATTATTTTATTGTAATCATTAAACTGTGCTTATCTCAACCCAAAGTTCTTTTGCTCATCCAATTCTCTTCCCCATCCCACAGGGGTGAGGGGTGAGCGAGCGGCTGCGGGGTGTTCATTTGCCAGCTGAGGCTGAACCACGACAGTCCATTTTTGGTGCCCAACGTGGGGCCCGAAGGGTTTGAGATAATAACAGTTGCTGGTCACCGCACTGATGCTCTCAGTATTAGTTTGTCCAGTCTTTACCATGCCGATTGTAAAGTACATGTTAAAACTTGTTGTTGTTTTTTTCAGTTTGCTGTGCTCTGCAGTGATTAGAGATGTTTTGCCTAGGAGATCTGTTATTAAAACACTGGCCTTGACTGTTATCTGTTATTTAGGTCTTGCATGGAAGCTGTTACTGTGCTTCAGCTACCACCTCATGGAGGCAATTAGCAATTATACCTCCTCCTCTGAGGAGTTTTTATGGAGGAAATACAGAATGGCACCGTAGCTACTATCTTATATAATGTCTCTTCCTTCATTACAACTTTTCAGTATCTTGAACATCCTTGGGTAGTCAAGATACATCTGTTGATATTGCTTTGGCAGACAGTGTCAGTTCTGTCTAAGGTTAATAAGCAAGTTAAGAATATAATCCAGAGATCTGTCCCAAGGCTTGATAGCTATGCGTGGCAGGGTATGTGGGATAGTATGGGCAAATGCCTAAGATGGTGGACACCCCCCGTGATGTGGGACTTCACCCCTGAACAAGTGCAGAATCCTGAAAAAGTAGTAGAACATTTGGAGGAAGTATGTTGTCACCCTGGCAATTCCAGAGAGATACAAATCACTGCAATGTGCTGGGGCCTGGCTCATGCCTATCGAGCCCTATTTAACACTATTCAGTACCCCCAAGGGAAAGAGAAGGTCGCTGGATCTAAAAAGACAAAGACAAGGAAAGCAACGAGTACTGCAGCCACTCAAACCCCCACAACAGACACTGCAACTACTCCAACCCCAGTGACGAGCGCTGTGGCCACTCAAACCCCCACGACAGACACTGCAGCTACTCAAACCCCAGTGCCAAGCATTGCAGCTAAACAAGAGGACCAACCTGTGCCAGTATCAGTCGCCCCTATACACAAGAAGAAATCATGGAAGAGAAGGTCAACTCGTTTAGGAAGAGATTATGAGGAAACAGGGCCATCATGAGAAGAGGAGGAGGAAGAGGAAGAATGTGTACAAGAAACGGAAACTACCTGATCCCTATCCATGAGCGAGTTGCGGGATATACGGAAAGATTTCGGGCGTCATTCAGGTGAACACGTTATCACTTGCCTGCTCCGATGCTGGGATAATGGGGCCAGTAGTCTGGAATTAGAGGGGAAGGAAGCCAAACAACTGGGATCCCTCTCTAGGGAAGAGGGCATTGATAAAGCAATTGGAAAAGGAACACAAGCCCTCAGCCTCTGGAGGCGTCTCCTGTCCGCAGTGAGAGAGAGGTATCCCTTCAAAGAAGATATTGTATTTCTCCTAGGAAAATGGATGACCATGGAGAAAGGCATTCAGCATCTAAGGGAATTAGCTGTGCTTGAGGTGATTTATGGTGACCTGGACGATCAACGGTCCTCCAAAGATCCAGATGAAGCCGAGTGCCACGACCCATGTGGCGGAAGTTTGTACGGAGCGCACTATCCTCGTATGCAAACTCATTGGCAGTGATGTCCTGGAAAGATGACGAGACACCAACAGTGGTAGAGTTGATTGATAAACTCTGGGAATATGAAACGAATCTTTCTTCCTCACTCGTCTCTGCTGTTGAGAAACTGTCCCGAGAGTTCCAGCAACTCAAAGAAGATATGTCCTACTCCCCACCAGTACGGACCAGTATCTCAGCCATTAGGAGTAAGAGTCCTTTTGCTCAAGAGAAGGGATACACATGACGGGCACCCTATGGTTTTACCTGCGTGATCACGGAGAGGATATGAAGAAGTGGGATGGAAAACCTACCTCAGCCCTAGAGGCACGGGTATGTGAGCTGCAAGGGAGAACAATCACTCAGGGGGGTTTGTCCAGGAAAGCTGCTGCTCCAGTTTTCAGTAAACAATTCTCCAGACAGAGGAGCAGAAATGCTGATTTTCTGTCTGATCTTAATAGAGACACTCATGATTCATGTTTACAGGAAGTGAGTGATGAATACTATGATCAGGACTAGGGGGGCCCTGCCTCCAGCCAGGTGTAGGAAAGGGATAACCGGGTGTACTGGACTGTGTGGATCCGATGGCCTGGCATGTCCGACCCACAGGAGTATAAAGCTTTAGTGGACACCGGCGCACAGTGCACCCTAATGCCATCAAACTATATAGGGGCAGAACCCATCAGCATTGCTGGAGTGACAGGGGGATCCCAAGAGCTAACTGTATTGGAGGCCGAAGTGAGCCTAACCAGGAATGAGTGTCAGAAGCACCCCATTGTGACTGGCCCCGAGGCTCCGTGCATCCTTGGCATAGACTACCTCAGGAGACGGTATTTCAAGGACCCAAAAGGTTACAAGTGGGCTTTTGGTGTAGCTGCCTTGGAGACGAAGGAAATTAAACAGCTGTCTACCTTGCCTGGTCTCTCGAAGGACCCTTCTGTTGTGGGATTGCTGAAGGTCAAAGAACAACAGGTGCCAATCGCCACCACAACAGTGCACCAGCGGCAATATCGCACCAACAGAGACTCTCTGATCCCCATCCATGAGCTCATTCATCGACTAGAGAGCCAAGGAGTCATCAGTAAAACCCACTCACCCTTTAACAGTCCCATATGGCCAGTACAGAAGTCTAATGGAGAGTGGAGGGTAACAGTAGACTATCGTGGCATGAACGAAGTCACACCACCACTGAGTGCTGCTCTATCAGACATCCTAGAACTTCAATATGAACTGGAGTCAAAGGCGGCCAAGTGTTATGCCACAATTGATATTGCTAATGCATTCTTCTCAATCCCTCTGGCAGCAGAGTGCAGGCCACAGTTTGCTTTTACTTGGAGGGGGGTCCAGTACACCTGGAATCGACTGCCCCAGGGGTGGAAACACAGCCTACCATTTGCTGTGGACTGATCCATAATGCTTTGGAAAAAGGTGGAGCTCCCGAACACCTACAATATATTGATGACATCATTGTGTGGGGCAATACAGCAGAAGTTTACATACCTAAGTGTTTTGCTACATGGTCTGTTCACAAGAGGATCCAAGGAAAAACAGAAACAGTGAGCCCTTGGGGGCCATCATCTTTTAGCAATACCAAAGGTAGCTGTTTCTAGGGAAATGCATTTAAGATGCTTAAAAACAATTTACATTTTTAAATTTTGTGGAATGACATTTTCCTTCATATTTTTTTCCCTCTTACATACTTAAGACTCCATTTGATCAAATTATGTCAGTGTTCATCCAGCAAAATATCTGTATTCAACTTTAAGCACATCCATAGGCTCATATCAACAAGATTATTTAGTCAGCTAAGAACTTGTTTAAATGTTTTTTTTGCAGTTAAAGACAGAAAGCTCAGCACCCTGCTGGACAGGACCCCTTAATACAGCTAGGATAAACCAGAACCCCAATAAGAAATTATTTTAACTGGTTAGGACACAGAAAAATTGTTTTGTAAAACACATTAATATTTTCTTCTAGTTCATAGGATGTATCTGGACCAGTTTCTAGTTCTGAAAAAGGTTTTCACAATGTCTTTTACTGCTGTTTAGACCACTATCAAAATAGTTTAAAAGTAACAGAAGTGATTTTATAGCAACAAAATGGATTTCTTGGTAAATATTTTACAGGAGAGATTCAAGACAACATGGAATTCTACTAAAATGTAAGAGAAATGTTAAAAAAAGAGATCATACTACTTGCAGCAACATTTTCACCACAAAAAGTACTTTTGAGAAAAGATAAAAGATCTTTACTCATAATGAACAGAAATACTTTCTACACATAGACCCCATAACATAATTTAATGGAATCAATGTTCAGCGTAACTTGCTGGGTTTGGACTAGAAGAACTGTGGGCTTGATGATAATGATGATTCAGCTTATTGAAAGCAACAAGACCAGTGTCCAGTCTAGCTATTCTGCAGCACATACTTCTACTCACACCATTCTGGTCTTCACCGTGCTACAGATAAAGCCTTTCTTCCTATAGCCCTCTAGAATTATACAGACAGGAAGCATAGACAGAAGCTGTTTGCCTACTTCTCACTCGGGCTACCCAGCATTGTTTTTCTCTTACCCAGTAGTGGAGCTTTCTCAGGCAATGCAGGAGGGAACACCTCCTGCTACCAGGGTCTACCAAGCCCTCACCTATGCACCCTGGTAAGAGGAGGCAGGTGCTCAGTGGAAGTCACAGGACTTTGTGATTACCTCCATCATCCAATTCAAAGCATGCTTTCTTGGCTAGATGAAGCGCTCTGTCTACGTACAGGCAAAGATATTTTCAGTAATTCCTCCTTTGTAATGTGTTTTGAGAGCAGCTGACTAGCATTATTTGCTGCAAACATTTTGGATACAGATAGGCCTCCAAAGAAACAGAAGCTGGAGGAAGATAAAGAGATGAGTGATCCAAAGAGGAGTAAAATTCCTGCAAGGTTCATAGCAGTAACTACCACTGCTCTCTACTCTCCTGGGAGAAGAATACAGCTAAGTATTTACTTGGCTTATTTAAAAAGGTTTTCCTTGTAATGGTGTGTCTAGACACAAGTCTAGCAAAGAGTGCTTAGTTGGTGTGCATCTTCAGTGATAGAAAAAAATTTTACTTGGTGAACACGTTAATCTTTTAATCTGTGAAATCCTGTGCTAAACACACCTCTTTTTTAAAGGATGACGATTTCCACCTATTCTAATCTGCACTTATAAACAGGGACCTGGCCTAGATTTCAGCTACCTGGGCTAGACCAGACATTAGCCTTTTCAGGACTGTACCCATTTGGTGAGAAATATCAAACATACATAACAGGGATGATGACAGACACAGGACTCTGTACTTGAGTGGTCCCTTTAAATCAGGCAGGAAAAATAATACTATTACACATAATAATACACTGAATTACTTGCTTGTCACATAACCATAAAAGAAAGGATGAAAAACTCTAATGTTCATGATGAGTAAGCACAAATATTACTGAACAACAGTGTTAATCCCAAGAGGCCACATTCCTGGGAATAAAATGTGGTAAGACAGGGCTCCACTCCTAAATTAACAGGAATTTGGGTGCTCAGCAATACTTCATGCTTTTTAAAAATCTTCCAAGAAAGTAGATTGCTAAGCCTGACAATACTACTGTGTATTCAGATTTGCTATGAACTCTAGGCAAGTACTTGATGGAAGGAAATGTCCCACAAACTTTTGCGAGCTACTCTTCTACATCGCAGTTTCCTGAGTTTTATAATTCTCATTTTCAGTAACTACAAGAGATTACATACTTTCAGCTGATGGAACCCTGTAAGTCATTTGCAACCAACTTCCTTGGTGCTCTTCTCTTCCACACATCTTCATGAGCACACAGCTGAGTCCTCAGCTTTGCTGGGCTTCAGGGCAGAAATCAGGGATGACAGAGGAAACGCTGGACGGTGCGCTGTGTATGATCCTGAAGAGGACTGAAGACTAGTCCAGCCCACGCTGCTATACCTGGTATACAACTACTGACAGCTGCAAGGGACCATTCTGGCATCGGGGATTATCAAATGGTGTAGTACCTTAATCACTCTTTGAAGAATGTTTTCTGCTCTGGGGCTTGCAGAGAAGTTTTATAAAGCAAAAAAAACCTTCAATTGCTCAACATCCAAAGCGCTATTTTGTGTCAGTGAGGCAGGTCACTGTACCCAGACAGCAAAAAAAATTGTAGTCCATGTGTGTTCTTATAACGCATACACATGAAAAAGATAACCTCTCTTTAGTCAAAGTGTCATCACGTAGGCAGCTTATGTCATGATAACTATTCAAATATTTAGAAAGTAAAATATATTCATTTGTATTTTTTAAACTTCAAAGTCCTTCTGATAAATCTTATTTTGTGAGAAGAGCTACCTCCTTCCTACTAAGCGAAATAACAGTTACAGAAAGAGACTTAAATATAAAAATCTTGATTTGCTAAAAGTTCGATCCTAAAGACTTTACTCTGGCACACCGCTTTTGAAGTTAATACGGAGTTTTACCTGAAAAAGGACAAAGGTTTAGCATTGACTTCTAGCTTCTTAATTGCTTTTAAAGCATGCAGGCAGATTTTTCTTTGCTTTTCATGAAAACTCTCAAACACAGACTTAGGACAGTTGCTACTAAAGCTTCATATGAGTGTTCAAAACAGCCACCATCTGCTAAGAAGTGGAGAAAAGAGCCAGTTTCTCTTCTGCTGTCACTCTCACAGCACATGACAAACAACCCAGACAGAAAAGAACAGCGACAGTTCTTTCAAACTTTTGTTTTGGTGTAAAACATAAGAAGTAAAAATGCTATTCAGTCTTTACTAGCTTTATAATTCACTTTAGAAAAAGGTAGAACTGAGGCCTGCTTTAGTAGATAAAACACTAATCCTTTCACCTCTAGGACAGCTGTTTGGTCTAACGCAATTTCCTTAACAAACATCATTTGATGTTCTGATTTGCAATAGTAGTTCATATCAGAAAACTGACCACCACACATGATTCAGAGTGATCAGCAGTCTTTGGCAGAGACACTCAGCATTAAGCTATCACAGGCTGTGAATAATTTCTTATCCCAGGAAGGGTGTAATTGGGAGAAAAGGGCGGAGGTCAATAGCAATGCAGTGTAATGACAGCATGCATTTTTTTACCAGATGCACAGTATTTGGTTATATGAATTAAAAGTCAGAACTCTCAGTTTTCACCATTACTCTGACCTTCACTGTCCCACTCACTCCAGGATTAGGAGGAGTAAATGAAAAAAGAAAATTAAAATGTTAAAACAATTACAGTCCCATATATGACCTTTAGAAATTTAGATTTGAACTACTCAGTGAGGCTGAATACATAAAGGTCTGACAGCTGTAAAGTTAAACATTTTTAATGTATCAAAACTGTAATATACCTGTATAAATCTTTCCAATGAAATTAACCTTAAAATTAACTTAAGCTTAACCTTAAAATTAACGTAACCATTAGTAGCCTCTGCAAATTTTGAACTATCAGCAACAGGAAGTTCAGAATTTTGATCAGTGCTTAGCTTTTTGATGACATTTGCTCTGAAACATTCTCTATTCTATAAACTATACGCCTTGTTTGTCAATGAGTCAGTTCCTGTTAATAAGTCATGCAAAATGATGCAGATTGAAGTTATGCAAAGAAAATTATCTTTCTTGAAACTACTGTGTTAGCTGATTTGCCTACTTAACATGTTGTGACAGCTTCAAGATCTTGAAACTGTCTAGAGGTATACACAAACCATTAAAAACTCCAAGAAAAGCTGCATTTGAAATAATAGCAAGTGTCAAAATATCTTGGAAAACGTAGGGCAATAAAATATTAATAACAAAACAGCTGTTTAATGGCAGCCTACCAAACACTTAAACGTGTTGCTGTTGTTTATACAAGAAGAGGGGGTATGTCACATTTGGAAAATGATGTCCTGTGGTTCTCTAGGACGCTTTAAGCTAATATTAGAAAAGAAAGAAAAATAAAAAAAGCTATTTAAATTTAACCAGTGTAGTAACAAAAATGACAGCTTAGCTAAAAAGCTTTCTTTGTACACCGACTCTTGACAGCCTTCAAGAAAATAAGAACAAATAATGCCTTATTCTGATGTTAACATTTGTGTTACATGCCAGTGATTTTTGTTGGTTGGTTGGCTTGTTTTTAAATACCAAACACATGACAGCATCCAGAAGACCCTTATTATCCCTATAAGTTGAATGAGCTTAAGCACATATGTGTGACCGCCAGCTCTAAGACACAAAAAGAAAATAAATCTTCAGATGGTACACTGAAAATCTAGATTACTCTGCAGGATTAAGGATCATCAGAATAAATGGATAAATTTTTTTTATGGTCTCCAAGTTTGAAAATATTGTAAATAAGTAAAATCCTTTTAGAAAACTAGATAGTGAGAAGTTTAAGCTCTCCAGTCTGAACCTGTAGTTGCAAAACTTAAAGAGCATACAGTAGCTGTCTTTATGAAAAGGGCTACTTTATCTTTTTTTTTACAGTTTGATTTTTACAGTTTGATTATCTGGACTCTAAAAAAAAGACTTCACTTATGTTTTTTTAAAGAGTGCCATTTTCTTTAATGAGAAATTGATGAATGATGACATCTGGCAAGAGAAAAAAAGCATATGATCTAACTAGCTGTTTCTACAGAGGTTAAAATCAGCTTTACAATTTTCTCTGGTTGTCATTATGATTGACAGGTCATCAAATAAATCACTTGCTCTTCTCCCCCTCTGTGCTGGTCCTCTGTACTGTCAAAGACACCAGGGGGTAAATTTGCACTGTAGCATATGAGGAATTAGACACACAAGATCCATTAACATAAATGGGATTTTTGCACCTAATTCCCTGCACACCATGCTGAAAAATGTAGCCGTAGGATATAATATTCATGTTTTCTTCTTTATTCTATTTATAATTTGAATTATTAATTTCTAGCATAATTGGGTTCTTCTAAAGAAAATGAAATGCCTAGTACGTTACCTAAAATATTGTTTAAGACCCCTTGGGCTTGATGTGGAATATGACAGGGAGTATGTATATATGCGATCCAAAAACTCAAAGAAACTAGAGTGAAATAGGATTGTTGATCACACATTCAAATTGTCTCTGCTTCCTTCACAGCTATTACCCAAACCTTACTTGTTTCAGCCCAACCCATCTTATCTCTCTCAAAAAAGTAATAAAAATGGATATAGTATCTGATAATTAGAACGAAATAAAGGGTGTTTAACTCAGTTGCTGAAACATGAGGTTTGTTTTTGTTTTGTTTTGTTTTTAAATTACTATTAGAGGACCTCTGGATCCCTGCAATGGGATAGAAGGGTGTTGGTTCTGAAGTTTTTTCTTTCACCATCCTTCAAACTGTTAGATAAAAGCAGTTTTTCTGAATGATACTTTAATGCCGTCTGTTTCCGTTCCGTTGTTTTCACTGAAAAATTCTGAAACTGATTTATCTAATTTCAATCTGCAGCAATTTAAGTCTTTCATTTTAATAAATGAGCAAATAATCAATTTGGGTTGATCTATTTTCTTTTTTCAGGGGCTTAATAACTATACTGAAAAAATTATAATTCAACTGCATTGGCATAGAAATGAGACATGAAAAGTTCATGCTCAGGATATGATTTGCTATCATTAAATACTTCTAGTTACAATATATGGTAGCTTTGTATAGCCAGACAACAACTTACTTTGCTTTTCTATCTTAAACTGGCAAAGGCAGCAGAAAGAGTTGGTGAGACTAGGCTGTTTGTCTATGTTAAATCTGTGTGGTGTGACCGACATTTTCCAAAGAGTCGAAAAGAAGTGGTCCTTTGTACTGAAGGTCCAAAAAGTGAACATAATAGGCAAAGTTTCAGGAGCAAAAAAACCTAACAAAAAGAAAGTGCCGTGAGGGAAAGTGGGGCAGATTCAAAGAAAAATAAAAGAGCTGAAGAGCAACGTAGAGTTGAGAAGGCTGAGTTTGCTATCGTACAGCTTAAGATCTGCAGAATTGAGATAACGTTAACAAACTACCAGGTCAGAGAAATAATTTGGTGTATTTATTAGGGATTGAAGAGGAGCCAGAGCAAAGAATGCGGTATCAGGAAAGTTGACAATGAGGATGAAGAAAGTAAATCTAATAGCAGACATTTCATTGAGAGAGATACTGTGAGATTTTGACATAATGGGCAAAAAGGAAAAGTCCAAAATAGCTGCTACCTTGCAAATCTGAACAAGAATTGTCTTTTTGACAGTGGTGAGGAAGAAGGTGGAGGAGTGCTGAGAGATTAAATGACTCATTCATTTTGGATAAGATTAATATTGCAAAAAAAAATGTCAGTGGAACTTGCCAGAGAGATAGAAAAACACTAGGTGAATGAAGAAAGGTCAGAATGGGAGTGTAAATTTTGCAACCTATTCAACACGTTTAAATTTGAAAGATATAATATAAAACTATAAGATACCATTTGGACCTTTATTTCCAGTGTTTGCTACCATGTTTTCTTCTATAGTATCATAACCCACTTTTCAGAAAAATGTAAATTAAAAGTCTAGACAAAGCATGTTCATATAAGTACGGCATGAACACAACCCTTATTTTCTCCCTTGGGTCCCTTTCTGATAAAGCCTGACAAACAGTGCCCTGTTCTTTACAGGTCTGTTTTATATAACATAAGCTTGTTTTGAACAAGTATTTTGGTAAGCAACAGCTATGACTGAAATGATTTCTATATGATGTTCTACTTACTGTTTAATCTAACAGCTTTACACATCACTTCAACAAAGAGAGAAGGGAAACCTGTGCCCATTTGCTTCTTGTATGGCACTTTTTTATACAAGAATATGTTTTCACATAATTGGGCTTTTCATACTTTCTTTTTCTTAAGATTTTTGTTTCTTTTTATTTTTCAGAAGCATTGATTGAGAAAATGCTGCAATCTCTTCAATTTTCAAATGGAAAAACACAGCAAGCCTGTTCGCCGCTGTAGGTATTTTTAAGTTTATATAGATTTTTTTTTTTCTCTCTTGCTGCAGCCAAACACAATGGGAGAAACACCTCCTGTTCAGATTAATGCTCTTTCAAATGTTAAAGTCTAGTTCATGTTTACAACATCTTAGATATGGTCCCTTCATATCTGACATAGTCAATTAGCCAAGCAATGCTAACACTACCTCATTTCTGCTGAAGTATACATAATTTTTTCAATCAGTCCTGAAATTACAGAGTGGAGCTTTTTTGGATGGCTGCTAAAATGGATATGGTCATATTCGTCATCACTTCTCTCAGTTTTATTACTCTGCATCTTTCGATGATGAACAGAACTTGAACTGGTGGCTACACATCTAATGTTTCCAGAACATCTCTGTTGTTTTCATTTACCTAACAGCTTATGATACTCTGAATCCCCTGTGAATACACTTTCTGTTTACTATTGCTAGATTACAATGAACATAATTAATAACACAACACTAGGCATCTCAAACATGGAATATGACAAATTGAGTGAAACAGATCCAGTTTTATTTCTATTGAAGGCTTGATGAAATGCCTCGCAAGTTACCAAAGATGGTGCCAAGAGATTAAGTCTTATTAATAGCATAGAAAAATCAATGTTACTTTCAAGAGATTGCTGATAAAAGATTATAAAAATATTTTGTCTCTTATAGGTAACAACTGCCCCTGTTGTCCTTATAACTTCTTTATTAAGAGATTCAAAATACTCCTGGTGACATACTTATTGTAAATTTTTGGATTTTTATGGATTCAAGATTAAGAGCTTGTTTGTTTCCATTCCCTTGGGGAATATTTTTCCCTGGTGCTCCAAAGAATTTGATTTCCAACAAAGGCACAAGATACATATTGCATATAGGAAAAGGGATCACAAGTTTAATTTGTACAAAGGTGTGTAAAGCACGTGTGTGTGTATAATCTACGTTGCCTTCGTTGTGGTTTTAACTTACCTAGTTTTGTTCAGAAGAAAGTGACCCCGATAGTCAACATTAAACCTATGTTTTGTCCCTTTTAAAACATGAAAGGAAAACTGTGAAGGTACTTGTGTATGTAACTGCACTCTGAGGGCACCGTATGAAAATAGTATGCATCATGCACCACATCTTATACATGTCTGTAGCAGGTTTGTGGGATTCCTATGCACAAAATTCACCCAACACATGATATTTAAAAAGCACAACAGTATTTATTGCTCTGTTATAGCCTTGCATAAGCAGATACTAGCATATTGTTTTTCCTATATGATAGCCTTACCAACCCGACTATGCCCGAGACACTGCTGAGCAGGACAGTGACCATTAGTGGAGTGATTGTGCAGAAGAGAGGTAGGCACGGCACCTTCAGGGCATCCCTTGTGGTTTGTAGAGTGTGCTCTGTGTCCCCTCTCCTCTCTCTGCTTTGAGCCACCCCTTTTTATACCCTCAGCAGATTCAATGCAAAAGTACTGACTAGGAAGTGCTGCATGCATGGCCAGCGCATGCAACAGGCCTGTCAAGTACATGCTCTGCTGGCTAACAGCGGTTCTGGGATTACAACAACATATCGATCAATAATAATCCTCCCAGTTCCCTTCTTCAGGGTCACATTCTCACAGCTGTGTTCTGCTTGTAATTCTTCTGTAGTGGCCATACACAAACCATCATCTAAAAATCCCTCACACATGCCACTGCATGGTCAATAGTTGGGACATGATGGTATTCGACAACCCGTACCATTGTGCTGTGTAAACTGTATCAACGATAGTCCAAATGATACTGACTAGACATGGTATACAGCAAACCAGGCATAGCAAAGAAATGCCACCTACACACAAGATCAATAATAACTGTTTTAACCAACCCCACCCCCATGTCCATCCAGGGAATGGGTTCCATCCAGTTGCTTCCACTAATTGCTGGTTCAATTGGTGTATCTCTTGCAATTGTGCATGGATGGACTTCACTTAACTTCATGCAACATAAATCGTCAAAGTCCTCACGTCCATGTCCATGAGCTAAGAGTAAAGAGTCAATAGCAGTGCAATTTTGAAATGTAGCATGGCATATGCTATCTACATCAAGTAACAGATCAGAAAGAACTCTACTGGTAGCATTACTAAATTTTGCTAACCAGCATCCAAGGTGGTTTAGTGTTGTCAGGGCTTGCACACTGGCCACACCAGGGGCTAAAAAGATGCAGCAATGGTTTTTGCCAGGTCCCAGATTTCCACCATCTCCTTACAGCTGGGAGAAAATGCACGGATGTTACGGGTGGTTCAGTGATGAGACCAGTTTTGTCGCAACCATATGGCTAACGTAATGTTGGCTGTGGATAACGTCAGTTGTCCCAAGGTGCAAGGCTCACCCTTTATGGGGTCGGCCTGCAACACCGCACACACCAGAACACTAAACTATAGCATAAAGATAAATCAGCTGGAATAAGCTTACAGCCACACCAAAAACACTGAGCACTAACAAAAATATCATAACGCTGACACAAAGGACACACAAACATGGCACCTCTATCATGGGGAGTCAAAACTCCAAAGGCTGAGGGCTCCTTGCCCCCCCATACACAGGACAGCATATCCTTGGTGCAGCTGTACACTCCACTGATCAAGTCCTGTCCACTTCCTGTGTTGTTTGTGCTACTGGAAACCTATCCTTGTCACCAATATCTGAGAAATTTACTATCTGCCTAAAGTATTTGAGCCCTGTAAAGCTTTAAAAATGTGGCCTTCAGCATCTTCAACCTGTAATAACAAAACTTGAAGTTTTCTTGCAATGTAGTTGAGTAGGTGAACACCATATCCCTTAAAATGTCAACTCAAACTACTACTTCCCAAGCATTTCTCATGCATTACTGGTTCTTTAAATCTGACTCTAGCTCCCCTATCTATCTTGCTTTTCTCTAAGCAGACTATAATTGATCAGACTTATTGGTAACATGGTATCTTGAGTTTATATTTTCATAAGCTTTATTGAAAGGGTCTGTTCTTCCCCTGTCCAAAACTGAGATGACTTTGTATATGCTGCTTATGGTAGTACTGGCCACTTTTGCAGCTATCTCACTGTGCAGATTAACATCTAATTTGTTTTCTCACTATCGCCCCAAGATCTCTCAGTGCTATTTCTTCAGTCATTTCCTCTAAGTTGTATGAGTTTTCATTTTCCCCGATGAACTTTCTCATGTTCATTATGAAATTTTACTAAGATAATCTATCAACGAGATAGACAAGGCAACAAATATTCTTTTCTTTTTTAAAAAGATTCCTGAACAATGCTGCTGAAAAAGAACACTGCAAAAATCATCACACAAACTCCTCTGTAATAATGTTTCTTTCTCTTTGTCAGAGGAGGCACATGTTTGCCAAGCTGCTTAAGTAATTTCATAAATATTTTTGTCATAATTTATATTGGTAAATCACTTGAAAATTAAATTTCTCCAAATGAATTGCAGCCAATTCTATAATTACTGTCTGTTGGGAGGCGCAAGTAGAATTTATTTTTGTTTTTATTATAGTGACATGAGAGATACTGTTCCTTCATTGGTCAACACCATTCTGTCTCCATATTTAGCTTTATGCTGTAGAATCTTCCTACCTCATAAGAAAACCTTAAGCCAAATTAATCTATGAAAAAAAGAAAAATTTGAAAGAATCAATTAAACTAATTGTCAGTATGATTACTATTGAATTTGTGATACTATGTACCTGGTTCTTCATAATACTGATGAAAAGGCTAGATATATCTGATGAATATATCTAAAGATTCAGAAATCACCAGAGAAATTAAGTTAATTACACCTCGCTAAGGCAAAGTTACTCAAATATAAAGTTACTTTGGAAAACACCAGTAATCATGATGTTTTTTGGGCTGGTCCTTTGGTTCAGATAAAGAGTATCTGGTTTTCAGTCATAATTAATGTGTTATTTTATATGTATACACACACACAAAGCTTGTAAATTGAGACACATATGTACCTGTATGCTCAATCTCTTCAGCAAGTGTCATATCTATATGATATTTATTTATAAGTTACTTGCTAATGAACATTAATTCACCTATTTCCTACAAATTGTTTACTGACTAATGAATGATGAAATCTTCCCCTATCTCATGGTCAATGATCACACTGAGAACATTTAGTCCCTCATATCCTTGATTTGATTGTCTATAATCTCAAACTGCAATCCTTGCACATGAAGGGACTATTTTATGCCAGTGAAGGCCTTCAAAGAAGGCACCATCTACTGAAGTACCATTCACAGACTTTACTTATTATGACCATTTACAGGAAAACTGTGGAGGAAACCTACCATGTTGTGCTGGTTTTGGCTGAGAAGGGGTTAATTGTCTTTACTATAGTGCCTGTGGTGGTCAGGGACTTTTCTAGCTTCCCACGCTCTGCCGCGCGTGGCAGGAGGCTGGGAGGGGCGGGGCCACGCCCAGGGCAGCGGCCCCGACTGGCCAATGGCAGGTTCATTCCATACCATGTGATGCCATGACCGGTACATTAATGGGGGCAGTTGCGTCTTGGGTAGGGGCGGTGTTGGGTTGGTGTGTGGCTGTGTCACGTGCAGTTTGTTTTCGTGGTTCATTCCCCTTCCCCCCCCAGGTTTCGTGCCTCTCATTGTTTTCCTTTCCATTGTATTGTTGTTGTTATTGTTCTATTTTAATTATTAAACTGTTTTTATCTCAACCCACGAGTGTTACCCTTCTGATTCTCTCCCCCATCCCACTAGTGGGAGAGCGAGCGAGCGACTGCGTGGGGCTGAGTTGCCGGCTAAACCACAACACATGTAGTTAAAATTTTTGGACAAAAGCAACTTCTCTTTCAGTGGTTTGTTGCTATATTCCACAAAGCAATACACAGAAAACAGTATCTATGTAGTCCTGTGCATAAAACTGAGGAGCTTACAACAGGCAGACTTCTTGTGTGGTTATTTTGAATAGTTACCAAGTGTGCTAAAATCCAACCAATCAGTAATAAAAAAAGAAACCCATACCAAACAATAGTACTGATTTTAAATTGATTTTTATAGGTGAGATAGGTTAAATGTCCTACTTAGTTATGGCTTATTTCTTTCTAGACCAACAAACAGAAGAAATAGGTCTAAATTATTTTAAATATTCAGGTTTTGAATAAATGTGTTTCATAAATCATAAGAATACTGCTGTGTTTTTAGACTTTATTGCAAAGATAATTTATCTTAATTTCATTCATAATTATATTTGTATCTCTGAACTGGATATAAAAACCATAGGTAATAAAAGAATTATTCTTGTTCTTAATTTGTGAGTAAAAAAACAACGAACCAACCAACACCCAAAAATCAGAAAACTGTCATGAGGTGTTGACCTAAAGGAGAGGTAAGAAAGGTATAGAAAGGATGTAAAAATGTACTCAGGAAAGAAAGAGACCTCCCTATTTATGTTGTTAATTTTTTAAAACAAACAAACAAAAACCACAACACAAAGAGCAGGACAGAATCTACTTCACATCCCCCATAACAATATTGCAAGTTCACAAAATAGATATTTTTATTTCTTAGTCTTATTTCTACACATCAGCTGTGCAAGCTAGAAACTTAAAGAATTTTTGTTTTCATGGTTGTGAAAACAAATTTGGAACTGTGAACACCTAAGTCTCAGTCAACAATAGGGAAATAAATCCATAATATTTGAATCTTAATTTCAAGACTGTTATAGCTCCGACAGGTTTGTTTCCTATTTGACTAAATAGGATTATCTGTGCTAAGACAATATCTGATTTTGTCTCACTAAACCCTGTACTAACAACAGAGAAAAGAAGGAAAGATACTGACCTAAAATATATGGAGAATATTGTTTTAAATGTATTAGTAGTCCCTGACCTTTCAGACTTGGTTAAAGAATGGACAAAGTATCTAGCAAAATTTAAAGGAAGCTGAAAACTCCAGACACTATCAATGATAAAGACAAAGGTCAGGGGGCAAATATATGAAAATTACTTTGTACGAGTGAGGACAGCAATACTGTCACATCTGTCATTTCTTCAGAGCCTCTGAATAATAATCTCCCTTGGATCAGGACCTAAACGAGCCTCATAATATGAGACTCTAATTCCCCTTTGGGTAAAAACCTCCTGTAAACACAATGATAGCCTAAAGATTACTGGAAGAGAATAAACATTATCACTTGGTCACACAGAGGAATTGCACCGCAGACAACTCACAGTTATAAAAGATTCCTCATTACCAGAATGCCCACAAAATGACACAGCCAGTGCAAGGCAGAAAAGAAATAGCTTCAACAAAAAAGGATCCAAAGTCATCAGAATCAGAAGACTAAAGGAATTCTTTTCCGAGTTTGGATACGTACAGACAAGTTAAAAAGTTCTTTGCTGTGACAGAAGCTTTTAGCCTGTGATGAGTTGAGGTGTGTACCCCCTTCTCTGCGGCATGCTGCCCAGCACAAATGGTGGCTTGCACAGAGGAGGGAAAGATGTGTCATCTGCATCTGTACTCAAAAGATATTAAAAAAAATAAAATAGAGGCCTAGAAAGCTTAAAGCAGCACTGTCATGCAGTTAATGTGAAATCAATAGCAGCAAAATATTAGAGCTTCCAGTGACGCATGAGCCCAGCTCAGTAAGAGGCAACCACAGGCTGAGAAAAAGAAGAGCCTTTTGATGTAAGACTTCATCCTATGAAAACAGACCTGAACCCCTTGTTCCTTTGGAACATTGTTGGGTTCTTCAAGAAAGGAAAGATTACCATCAATCTTTAAAAGTATGTTATTTAGAAAAGTATACACATATGGGTCTCAGCACTCGGATGATAAAATTGGCTACTGACAGAAATGGAAATATATCAAACTAAGGACACTAATCACAGTAATAAAAATATTTTTTTTCCTGAACTCCTTAGCAAGATAAAAGCTACACGTCTGAGACTTTTGCCCTTCTACATTTGTTTTTGCATTTCCTGTATCTGATGGAAGAAAGCATATGCGAACATGCAAGCCGCCCTGTTGTGGCAAAGCAATCCATATTCTTATCTGGTAGTGCATTATGTAATCCTGCCTTCAGATAACATAATTGTAACGTGAAGTGATAAATGCTGAATAAATCGCTTATACTGTGTTTCAGTGCAAATAAAAGCCTAAAGGCACCCCAATGCTAGGGGAAACTTTCAAGCTAAAATAGGAAAGGTAATTATACAGAGTATTCTCGCTGACCTCATGACGTCCAGCAGGACTGGACAATGCACAACATGCTGTTAATATTATTTCCAAAAGAAAAAAAAGTCCAGTTGCATAATCTAAGATTCCTGTGTGGCAGCATAGTATATGCCAGGTTTAATCATGGCAATGGAGGATGGTAACAAAACCACAATGCCTTTGTTAGTAAACTAACTCCAAAGTCATAACACTTCCCATGCAGTAGCAGTACAATTAATAAATTTGGGGAATGCATTTGACATTCATTTGTTAAATACCCTGTTTCTGAAATGGAACAAGGGGTCAAGATGAGTCAATTACTATTTACACATTTATCCAGCTGTATGACAGCAGTAGTCATAGGTAAAGCACACACTTGCATAAGGGAAGAAGGTTGCTGAGAGTGGAAAACTAATCCGAGATTTGCCACAGCTGCCTCCATTCCCAGCTTTGCTCTGTGCCATTCTCCTTCCTGGTCCCCCAGCCTCCTCCTGAGTGTAAAGGAGGTTTATCAAGTGTGGCAGATTGTTGTAATTGCACTGAATAAAACAATGTGCTGCTGAGCTTAATCTCCCCAGAGCTAGAGCCACAAAGGTTGAGAAGGGTATGGAATTTACTGTAACATGCTGCCCTCATCTAGGGTTGCAATGAGCTTTGCCTTTGGAGAAGGGCAAATCCCCATGCTTGGGGCAGGAAAGGGGAAAAGGAAGAAGGAAGGACATTGCTTCTTTTTGCTCCTAGTATTGGGGTATGTTTTGAGGGGAAGGCTGTAAAATCAAAGAGAAACTGAGAGGTAAAAGCAGAAAATGAAGCGAAGGGGGAAAGGAAAAGACAAAATGCAGAGACGCGTGGGAAGTGATAGGAAAAATCCCCAGGGAGTTAAATACTTGCAGTAGCAAGGAAGCAACAGGCTAAGAAAGTTACTCTTCAGTTACTGTTTTATAGGATTCTGTTTACCCAAAGCACAGAGATGAAACAAAATGATTAACAGCCGATGGAGTAAGGAATATTTATAACCATCTATCATCGCAGGAAGTAAATTCAAGTTCATGTAAAAAGAAATATCAAACTTGCTGGCATTTAAAATAAGACAAGGTTAGATTATTTAAAATTAAATTTTAAATGCAGGTGAAATTTATAAGTTGTTGTACAGCTGCTGACATTTTTGTTTTTCCCCAGACTCTTGGAGAGGCTAGAAGGCTTTATCTCAAAGAAGAGAGGGAGGACAGGAATCAAATTCCTCCCGAAAAGATGTATATGTAAAAAAAACCCCAAATGTTCAACCTGTAGTATCTCATGGTTCTGATCTCGATCTTAGCCTTTAAATCAGCACAGCTCATTGTCAATGAGGAGAAGATGTGGAATGGGGAGACAAATCACACAGGTATGTATGGGGAAGTAGCAAATTCATCAAACTAGACTTCAAGATGAACAACACTGTTGATATTAAAGACCAGGATGTGGCCACCCTACAGCTGATTTCTATCACCAGTTCCTCTGTGTAGGCCTTTATAACAACAGAAAGTTCATTTTAAATACTTGAACAGTCCTCCTTCTTTGGTAGTGTTTTATTCAAATTTAAATGTTGAGTGGGATTCTGAGAAGTTCATGATAAGCAACTCCATAGGCCATTACATCTATGATAATTTGAACTTAAGGTCAGGGAGATTTTGTTCTAATAATTCAAATTTCATTTTGCTTTAGCATCTGTGCATTTCTTTAAGTCAAAAAACTGCTCTTAAATATACCTCTGACACCTGGGGTGAAGCTCTGAAAGGTTACCTCAGGATAACAGCAGACAACACATACACAAGCCTGAAGTATTACCTTTTGAATGTATGAAAAAAAAGCCATTTGACAAATAATCGAATACAGAATAAAAATAGGTACATGTGGGCAAGTTTGTCACAGGATTTGAAAGTTGCCTGTTCTTTTATCTTCTGCGCCAAGTCATAGCTGGAACTGGAGTCAAGGCTTTATTCCGTGCTGATATTTTATTTCTTTTACTTACTGAAATGAACAACTAACTGCCTCACAAAGATCTTGTTCAATAGAGATCCTTGGTCTTCAGTTTTGGAATCAGTCTTTGGAATAATACCCACAGAATGCAAGAAGTGCAGACAACACCAAAGGTTTCATGCAAACTACTGATTAAAGCATGACTCTTACACAGGTATTACATCTGAAGCCAGAAGGTAATTTTATCTTCCTCACCTCAATGGGACATCCTAAAACATTGCTTAGGGCAAACTGTTTCAGGCATCAATTCCATCTCAAACGCTGGCAATCCCTGTTAATCGCTTTAAGTGCATCACTGATTTGCTTACTATCAAAAGTGCCACTTGTCAAACTGCTCGCCATACTGTTGTTTACAAACTGCAGATGTAAATCATGACATAACCATAGCAAGGTGACAGCAATTAAGTGTCCAAGCTCCTTTGAGGAGACAAGATGACAGGGAATAGAACAGACCTGCTCAATTGTGAATTCTCTGACACCAAATACAGGTTGCCAATCTTAGCCAATACTTTTGCAGTTTTAAATAAAATAGACATCATTGATCCATAAATGTAACTGATGGATATTGCTGAGGAGAACCCATCTCACTTCACAGAGTTGTGGGTCACACAACAAAAACTGTCAAAGGCGGGGTAACGTAAGAGGACACTTAGAGATGAAATTGTGTCCTATCTGGTGATTTCACCTGAGTCCACCATGCCCTTTGGAGGAGATAAGATACATTACTATTGCAATAGGGAGTAGACAAGAAGACAAAGGTATCTTTTATTTCTCTTAGTCTATTCTTCATGAAGGAAAGATGAACATTTAACTGCAACCATATTGACTTACGTATTTTCTCAAACTCGCATGCCATGAACCCTTCAGTATTTTGCAAGAACGAAGACTGCTACCTGAACCAGGTCCCCTGCAAAATGGGAAAAGTAGAGAGACGCACAGAAGAGAATGTAAAACTGTCATGATAATTTTGTCAGGATTATGTAATAAATTGGAAACAGCAATGAACATTCATCTTCACTCAGTAAAATGACCTTCTGATACCCCTCAAACAGTTTGTTAGTACTTATTATGGCAACAGCTTGATCCAAACCTATTGTTGCAAGTAAAAAAATTACAATAACAAGTTGCTTTGGGGGCATGGGGCCACAGCTGTTTCTGAAACCCAGCTAAGCTGTTGTGACCCATTTGGGTTCCAACTTGGCCTTCACATAAGATGTACAGCTGGGGAAAAGGAACAGTGGGAGATGATGACCTTTTAGTCCTCATTATGAACCAGATCTAAAATCTGCAGAGGTCAACGGAAGGATTCCTGATGTTTTATATTCTCCAGCTGTGTTTCTAAGCTTATTGACTTTTTCTAATTTTTTAAATGAAATTACATACATGTGAAATTGAACATACAAAAAAGAATGTTAGGAACACACTTAATGGCTTTTTCCCAACTGCCCATGGTGTTTCATCACCAATTACAAGTTAGTCTAATTCACCATTCCAACTTGGATTAAAAGAAAAAAATAATTAAAGTGTATGCTTTAAAAGTAGCTTAAAACTTGCAACTCTCTATCCAGAAAGTTGTTACCCACATCTACAGAAAACTCGGTCATGAAGTCATACTATTAGTTCATTTTACTTCCTTCAGTCCTGTTAAATGTGAGGCTATGAGCAGAAGCAGGCTTAACATAGATGCTTAAACTGCACCTAGGTTGGATTGTGGACTACTAAGATCTCCACCCCATCTTAACTCTCTACTAGTGAGGGGAGGGTCAGAAAAGCTAAAGAGGCTTGAGAATTCATCTGAGGCACCAAAGGCAAGCCCAAATTACAGTGTTAACTAGGGTTTTTTTGTTGGGTGTTCCCCCCATCCCATGCATTCACTGTCAGTGCTCAGCAAGTTTGTGACTCATTTTATTAGTGTGTATACAAGAGCACTGACATTGGTACATGCACTATATTAAGGCATGTTAACCTTTTGTTCACGGATTCTGTATTGGTTATATACAGACAGAGAACATGCAAGGGAAATGGATGGCATGTTTGGTTTTCTCTGCTGCTTAAGCCGACCACCAACAAAAAGATCACTGACTTAATATCAGAGATGAGAATGTGAATGTTACTGTCTGGAGATTCAGATATTCACTATTACAACTGCCTGTCCCCGGCCACTTAAAAGTCAGATAGGATGACTGCTTCTGATACTGTTAAGATCACAAAATGAATTACTGGGACAAGCATTCGAATCAGGAATAGGTAACAAAAAATGTATCATTTAATCAAGGCTCACAGGGAGGAATGGCTGCCTTCAGAACATTTCCTTCCACAAAAAGCATGAGTAATGCAGCAGGGAGGAAAAACAAAGAACAGACGGCAACCTCAGACTCTCTAAACGCGGGCACTGTGTTGTCATTAATGACTAACACCAGAAAGTGTCTAGAAAAACTGCAACAATAAGCATAAGGGAAACCGAAGCAATAACATCACACTTTCACAGTTATAAAAATCTCTCTGACATGCTTGGCAAGGAAGTTTAGTGCAAAGGGACTAGTATATGCAGGATGTAGTAGCAGCAAAAAAAAGAATGAAAAAAAGCCTCTCCATTTGTTGATTAATCATAGAATCGTAGAATCATTGAGGTTGGAAAAGACCTCTAGGGTCAAGTCCAACTGTCAACCCAACACTACCATGTCTGCTAATCATGCTCTGAAGTGCCACGTCTACACATCTTTTAAATACCTCCAGGGATGGGTTGAGGTGAACTGTATGAGGTTTAACAAGGCCAAGTGCCAGGTCCTGCACTTTGGTCACAACAACCCCATACAACGCTACAGGCTTGGGGAAGAGTGGCTGGGGAGCTGCCTGGCAGAGTAGGACCTGCGGGTGCTGGCTGAACATGAGCCAGCAGCGTGCCCAGGTGGCCAACAGCATCCTGACTTTTGTCAGGAATAGTGTGGGCAGCAGGAGCAGGGCAGTGATCATGCCCCTGTACTCAGCACTGGTGAGGCCGCACCTTGAATATTGTGTTAAGTTTTGGGCCCCTCGCTACAAGAGGGACATCGAGGTGCTGGAGCGTGTCCAGAGAAGGGCAATGAAGCTGGTGAAGGGTCTGGAGAGCAAATCTTATGATGAGAGGTTGAGGCAACTGGGTTTGTTTAGTTTGGAGAAGAGAAGGCTGAGTGGAGACCTTATCGCTCTCTACAACTACCTGACAAGAGGTTGTAGTGAGGTGGGTGTTGGTCTCTTCTCCAAGGTCACTAGCGATAGAATGAGACAAAATATCTTCAAGCTGTATCAGGGGAGGTTTACATTGGATATTAGGAAGAATTTCTTTACTGAGAGAGTAGTCAGACATTGGAACAGGCTGCCCAGAGAGGTGGTAGAGTAATCCCAAGCGTGTCCTTGATTTCCCTTCAAATGTTTGACTGTGATAAAAAGAAAAAAAAGATGACGACTATCCAATAAAAAAATTAAACCATCTTTGAAAGCAGAACCTCAACAAGGCACTATCATATTTGACAAGTCCATGGCTATATACTGTATACTAGCCTACACTACTGGATGAAATCAGGGTCTGGCAAAGTCATTGGATGTTCAGTAACATTTTGAGACAGATGGAACTTGTGAAGACATCCTGAGCACTCTTTGCAATGCTCTCCATGTAGCCACGATTTTTTTTTTCCAACAGTTTGTTGTAATTGGGAATATAGATTTAAAAAAATGGAAGAAACTTCCATTTGAAGAAGCTGGAAGTCTTTCCTAAAAAAATAAGATCTCAAATGGAATATTTGTGTGCTTAAAATATGTAAAAATATTTTGTAGCTATGGATAAATATTGACTTTCTCCTTGACCACTGTGCTCTTCTTTCATGTGGCATGGCATTTAGTTTTCTTTTTGGTATTCCGATTCTCCTTCTAAAAAAGCAAAACCAAACCCAAACAGTTCTCCACATAAAGCCATATTTTGGAAGGACTGGAAAGCCCATAAGGTATCCTTTGTTTGCAGCTGCACAATTTTCCATGAACACATAGATATTTTGGTTAACTGATGACTGCACTGAAATGAAGCCCAGGACAGACACTCACTGTACATTGATAGATTGCTGCAGGCAGGGCAACACCTAGATTTTGTTTGCTTTGTTTTTGTCAGGTAGGTGAGCTGACACAAGGAATTCAGGCAAAATTATAAAGAAATTAAGCATTTTTGATGAGACTTCCTGCCACCCCCCACCCCTTTCTTTTTTGTTTCTTTTCTGTACCGCAGCTTGCTTAGCAAAGCATTTTCTGAAGTATGCCTGAAAATTTCTCTGAGCTATTGGGGAGTAATTTCCTCAGCCTAATCTCCACAAGGCTGTAAAAATTGTAGGATAAAAGGGGAACTGTGGCGATTTACCTACTAATTAGTTGCTCTTATTAAGAAGAGCGAGATAATTGATTTTAGGATGCACTACCCCTTATTAAGACCTAATTTAACTGTATATCAAAGACTAATTAAATGGCATTATTCCATCTCACTGATGAGTTTTGATTCTTTGTGAATAGATTTGGGTGGAAGATGAACACATGGTAATAGATTTCTAACTCACACAGATAACTATAAGACTCTGAGCAAAGGGAATTTTGGATTATCTAAAACTAACACATTTATTGGTATTCCTTCACACCAATAGTTGGAAGCGAAAAAATAAAATGTTTAAACACCTGCTGAGCATTACAGGGAAAGGGAAAGACAATGAAAAGGCTTTCACTGTAAACTGTTTACTTAAACATGTAGCTAATTTTCTCAGAGTGAAGAATTTAATTTGTGAAAAGGATATATGCTTTCATAGCTTATTTCTCTGTTAATTAGGAAGAGTTGTCCAGCTACAACAAATCAAGGGACCTCAAATAATAGATGCTATTTATTTGTGCCATTTTTCAAAAGTGTTCAAAGAAAACAGACAGCATCCCTCTCCACCTTAAGAATTATTTGGTTTTCTGATGATTTGGATACCTTCTGGCATTCCAAGTTTATTTAGTGCTGAAAAGGGATAAAGAGACACGATTATATGCCTCCAGTTCTTCCAAATAGCCTGCAAGTTAAAATAAACATAAAATAAGAAAAGATTATGTTGCTTTTGAGTAAATGAATGCAGGGACTGAGTTTACTAATAAATTCTGAGGGTTTTGATCCTTCACTCTTCATTTAAATGAACTAATCTGTCCTAAAATAATTCCTTTAACAATCTAGTGGCTGGTCTAATAAAAAACAACTTACAGTGAATTTGTGTGTGTAAAGTAAATCAGTTCAAAGCTTTAATCCCATCAATCTACCACTAAATAAAATGTTTTGTCCTCTAGACAGAATTGCTCCGACAATAAAAACTCATCATTCTATTTAATCTGTGAGGTCATGGCCCCAGAGATTATGATGAGCTGTCTCTCAAAGCCCCAGTGCACTGCAGTACAATGTTGCTTGGATAAATCACAAGATGCTCCCCCAAAAAAATGACTTTTCTACAACTCTGGAGTGTATTTCCTTGTTTGTAATAGCTTCTTTCATGGACAATAAGCTAACTTGCACACAGGACCATCAGTCATAGGTTACCGTTTCATTCATTTTTGGCAAAGGTATAACTACCTAGCAGCAATAATCTACAGTTTTTAGACATCTAAAATAAACATCACCTTGTACTGACTGTAGAGTATTAATCTGAAACTGAAATTTTGCAGGTATGAAGTTTATTCTGTATTATCTAAAGGATATTTACACATGAATTATTCTTTTACTAATACAAACAGAAATAGTAGTACTGTAAAGGAACAAATATTTATTTCATCTTTTGCACAAATCATATTTATAAATAGGTAAGTGAGCAAATGATGTGTGTAAACAATCCCTACAGAACATGAGGTATTACCAACCTTGCAGCCATGCTATAGGTAGGAGATTTTGGAGCAAAAAATTAACATGGAGTTTACTCTTCACTTCATAGAAAGTGATGAGGTTTTTACATATGAAGAGAATTATATCCAAATACTTAAATGTCACTAGGGAAAACTTTCAGCTTTGTAAAAAGGAAGAACTAAGATGCAAATAATCTTATATAATACATAAACATGTAACACTTTTCCTTCTTATTTAACGCATGTGTGCATTCCTAGTACCAGAAAGCTGACAGCTGGATTTAAAAATGCGTATGTCCATGCCCTTCCATACACATGCATGCTGTGCAACTAAGCATCATTTTTATTCATGGTTTGCTCATCACTCAGTCTCACTATCACAGACTTTTGCTAAAATGGTAGGTGAAGAATGGGTACCTTCAGTAATTTGCAGTCAAAATGCAGATGATGTACAGCTACTAATCCAACATAACAGACAAAACAATGTTGTTACAAGACCTTTCGTCAAAATATTCCCTGTCCATCTTTACTTCTAACTTGATATTTCATTACAAACGAGCAGGTTATCTTCCGAAACACACCTCTGCACTTCCCTTGGAATTAAAAAACAAAAATAAAATATCCCACAATCCTCTGGCACTTCTACACAACTCTATCTCCCCATTTTCTTTATTTGTGTTTGCTCTTTCAAGATTTCTGGTGGCATTTTCTGATTAACACCTTGGATTACAGTACCATCATAGTGCTTTCATATTCTACTTCAGGCCTCATCTCTTCATACTTAAAACAGAGACTAGTATTAAGGGAATGCAACCTTTGATCTATCCATAAAGTTCCCATATTGCTGACATGAAAATATACGTCACTATTGCATGAGAAAACATTGTAGGGAGAAAAGTAAACAGTTTGGAGCCTCCACATTAATGCCATAGCAACATCTCTTAACAGAGAACTTGTTATAATAATTGTTGCAGACTTTGGTACAGGAGTCACAGAGAGATTCTGTTTCTCAAGAAACTTTTTGAAGTAGTCCACTGGCAAAATGGCAAAAACTATTATTAGTACCCAATGCATAACTATGCTGGCAGCCCCCCTTTCTGTTTTGTTAAGATGTTTGCACAAGGATGGATTTGGCATTAAATACAGGACATTATCCTGGAGAGAAGAACAAGTATTTCATTTAGATTTTCACTACACTCATCTGATGAAAAGGTTAATTGTATGGGGAAGTTAAAATATCGAGTTGGATTTTTTATTGTTTACTCACAGAGCAACAGGAACATAAGGTGGCTAAATAAAATAACGCCCAATGTTCCCGCCCAATTAACATTTACAAAAAGGAAAATCTGACAGTATTCAATAGCCAAACTTTAGGAATTATTAAAAAGCGTGACACAAATACGTAATCAAGTCACACATTACTAAAGAAATAACCAATGCTAGAACATGCTAAATGGCAAAACAAGTAAAGCACTAGCCGTCTAATCCAAAAATAGAGATTAAAAAATTATTTTAAACTTCTCAAAAAGGAGAACATTCTATTCTGGCTGCTAGTTTGCTTCCTTCTGGTGAGCTGTAACTAAATGACATAGTACAGTTTTATACTCGTCTCAGGTCTCTTGGCCACTATGCTAGATATCAGTCTTTTCTTCTATGCCTTTCTATCCTCAATGAGAAACCTGCTATTAACGTACAAGTGTGTGCATAATCCCAACTTTCTTATCTATTCCTCACATTTTTCACATCACAGTCCCAGAAATGAGGCAAACAGTTTGTGTAGAAGAAAGAAATTTATCTAGTTTCTTATTTTTTTTTTTTAATTTTTAACAGAAATGTAAATAAGAGAAGCTTGGGGGTAAATTGCACTTGAATTTCTTCTGATCTCAAATATTCATCCGAACATACTGTAAAAATCAGAGCACAGAAGACACTTGGGGGGAACAAAAGAAAAAAGAAGAAAAAAAAGAAAAAAGGCAAAAAATAAAAAGAAAAAAAGAATTACATAAGAAATAGATGGCACTGATCACTTGATTCTTCAATTTCAATTTATATTTCTTAAGTTTTTAATAAATATGCACATTTTGATAAAGACTGAATCATACTGACAAAAATTTCTGTCAAATAAAAGATATACATTATTTTTAATGCATCAAAGATTTTCTGGAAGATTACAATAGCAAAATATGTGTCTAGAAAGTGAGTTGGATGGAGGTCTTTTATATGACAGTTTCACTCTGATACCCTTTTATAACTTTCCTTCTTAATTCAACCAGAGTTGTTTGATGTATTTAGCATCACAGTGCAAGTGAGGTTACAGAGGTTGTAAAATATGACACTAACTCTACATATTCCAAACATTCCTGCTAAAATCACATCCAGCACATTGAGAATTTCAAGGCATATCACAATCCTGAAAGGAAAAGAACAAATCCAAAATTTGATCTAACATTCATTACAATATTAAACAAATAGCTCAGGATTCATGGTGTTTTCTCACTCTTTCTCTCGCATAAGAAAGGAATAGAATTTAAAAAGTAGTCCAAAGTTTCCTCATAAATAATACTATGATTTTCCGAACACTTATGCAATGCTCCATGTAAAACTTCAGGAAATTAATCCATTTAGCTAATGAATTCTAAATAAACAAGTATTCTGGAAGGCTAACTACAATATATGGTAATAAGTTAGCTATAATTAGTAACAGAAGCCTTAAAATAACTGCATCCTGGATACTTGCTGTATTCTGGAAATGATTTTTTTTTTTTCCAGTGTAACTAAAATGGTAATTGAAAGCTGATTTAGCATCAAAGACAACCTCAAGGTTATAAATATTTGTAGCTGGCTGTGAAGTATTCTCATCAAACTTTCTTGAAAGTGGATGCTCTGCTCTGATGTTAGTACACATCCAGGAGCCAAACAGAAAAAAGATAATTTCTCAGAGACTTGTATACAGGAAAAAATTAAAAGAAAGAAAAAAAACCAACAAACTCCAAAACTTTGAAAGGGGGGGGAACCGAAATGCTTTACCACAGAATCTAAGTGCTGTTAGCTGAAGATTACTATAAAATGGCTTGTTTGACGTAGCTGGAAAAAAACCCACAAAACCAAAACAAGAAGCCCAACACCACGAATGAGTAAATATAAATTGCCATTAAGAAGTCAGAATTACTTCAGTAATTCTTAATTCTTTCCATCCATTCTTTTCACAGGAGACCAGCCATTACAGCAGCTTTGATTTTCCTTCATGACTGGAAAAGTCCTGGTTTATAATCCCTCCATGTACTGATGTCAGTATTTGTATTCATATGTAAATCATTTTTTTCTTTTGTACAGTAGTTTCCAAAACAATATACTTCAATTTTTTAAAGCAGTTCCATAAATATGCAACTTTTTGAAGTGTTCTTTTACGCCTTATACAAGGCAGAAAAGTGAGACAGAAGCAGTGGAAACTTTCAGAGACAAAAGAAACTCTCTACCCCACTCCCTTCCTCAGCTGCCCTCCAAGGTTGCTTGTGGACCTAAATAACTCTGGGACTGAAACTAAGGCACCACTTCGAAAATGAGTTGATCACATTTAGGGTTATTAGAGATGCAAACAAAGAACCCTCATGCAGAAGGTAGGTATGAAGTTACTTTTGTTTTGCATAAACCGTGAGCTCTTCAATTACCTGAATCTCAGGAAAGAAACATAGAGAATGTGGCTTTGCATTGCCAAAATTTACCTTACATTTTCCTTAAGCGTAATTGCCATCTCATGAGAAACTGTATTAATGCACCTAGTCAATATGCAGTGTGCAAAAATATCCCCTGTGCAGATAATCCAGTTGTTTGGGACATATCCTCTGGATTGCATTCTCTTCCTTTTAACACATTTATTGTTTAAAAACTACTAGTAGAACTATTTATTCCCAATTGTTGCCCTCTTGAGCAATCAGACCAATTAATTTAAGGATTTGAAGGAATTAATATGCTTAATAAAATGTAAGGGATGGCCTATGACACAAAATGTGAAATTTCAAATTGTTTTTCTCCCCTAGTTATCAGTGCTGGATAATTAACATATATACAAAACCTGAGTTCATAGCTGAAAACTGCACTTGAATATTTGAAACCTGCTTAGAGACTGATGACCTTTTAGGTGTTGCTGCTAAGAAAGTGAAAGATCAGATCCACAACTTGCTCATGGTTTCTGATGTATTAGCATAACAAATTTTAGAGTCTTTGGGACCACAGAGGCTAGCAGTCATTGGGAAAGGCAACAGGGGGACATAGGATGGCAAAATGAAAAAAGTAATATAATAGAAGTGGGTTGTGATTTTCCGCTGTTAATTAGTGTAACCTTATGCTTCTCTAGGTTTCTGACTGTATCTTCCCCCTGACAAGTGAGTTAATTTCCTCTAAGATGATTACCAGTAAGTTTTCCAGAATAGTCACTGTCTAAATTTTTCAGTCCTCTAACAGAACATTTTGGCTGGCTCTATCATATATAGGCTGCAGATTTTATATCTGGCTGTTCTATGTAACCTGCATGTGTGAGCAATCTTGTGATCAACTCTAACTTTCAAACTTTTCTTCTCAAAACAAAAGGTGAAATCACAGAAGTGGCAGTCATAAGCGTTACTGTGTTCAAACTCAAACCTCAGAAACAGGTCTTTCAGTACATATGTGACTGGACAGGGAAAAGGAAGCTATAGACAGATACAACCCCTCACGTCACCAATTTATATGTGCCATAATCTTCTTCTGACAAGAGAGGTTTTTTTTCTGTGAAAAAGAACCAGATTGTAAACCACACCACTAAACACCTAGAGAAATAATAAAAAAAAAAGTGCTAAGGTAGCACACAGGAACAGAGAAAAACCCTCCTCAGTAATTCCTTACAACAGTGAATTACAAAACAGTAATACATGGTTAGCAATTTACCATTTTACTGCATCCTAATCTAAACAATACAGGAATAGTAATCAATACAACTACTTGAATAAACTAATGATTGTGTCCTACATCTTTAATTTGCAGCAAGGAGCCAAAGCACTGTGAATACCATACCCATTTTTATTTTCCCAAATAATAAGACTTCCTCATAAAAGAAGCCCAAGAAGAAGGAAGCAGGAATCTAAAAAAACCCCATGGCTACAGCCTGTGCTCTAATACAATAGATGTTTACTCTGCAAAGCACAAAACTATCAACATAGCTCAGGAAGCAGATTATAAGGACCTTATAGTCATCACAATGTCCCCTCTTCTCAAAAAAGAATCTTGTTTAGTCCTTTACATATATATATATAATCACAGAATCACAGAATGCAGGGGTTAGAAGGGACCTCTGGAGATCATCTTGTCCAACCCCCCTGCTTGAGCAGGCACACCCAGAGCAGGGGGCACAGGGACGCATCCAGGCAGGGTTTGAATGTCGCCAGGGAAGAAGACACCACAACCTCTCTGGGCAGTTTTAAGTGTAGTTAGAAAAGCTGCAGGTGTATATACATACCCATACATATATATTTTATATGCACATATATAAGTGTGTATTCAGATGCATTTATATGCATCATAGACACTATCTTGAGGATTTGAACATACAAACATTGCACCAGAGATCCCCAAAGTAACCATTACACAGGAAAATCTTTTAAAACTCACACAGACAATGAGCTTATATACAAACCACACGGGAACTAGATTGAGAGTTATTTGAGAAATAAAGTGCACAAGCTCATTAGCATGACCATATGCAGAATGAACACCAAAAATATTAATAGAGAAGTAAACTAAATAGTTGAGTAGATGTGGTGAAAAAGTAAGAACATCTCAAGGCACTAATCAAGTTGACTTCTCAGAGTGGACACAGAAAAATTCAAGCAGGATAGTGAGATCAGATGACTGCAAAAAAGGAAGAGATTGCACAAAGAGAGATATGAAACTGCAAAAGTTGGACAACAGCGTGGAAATATGATTAAAAAATTAACTAAAAATAACCAGAACAAAGTTTTGAACAGATATTTAACCAGCAAGACTGACAAAGGTTGCTGCTGGTGCTGAGAGGAATAATGCAGACTATAAAATTCACTAGCTATTTGGATGAACAAGAAACATTTTTCAGAAATTTTGTTTACAATACGACTGCTGTCATTTGTAACCATTACCTTAGAGGAGACTTTCAGCAGGGGATAAACTCCAAAAACACTTCACAGAGAGGCGTTTGGATTTCTCTGTCAAATCTGAAAAACAGAAAATCACTAGTTAAAGCCATCAGCTTATGACACTGGCAAAAGTGATAGAAAATATCCACATAAGAAATCTGCCCACTGAACAGAGAATGTGCCAAGGAGAGAGGTGGATTAGTGGGTTTATCTCAGAAGTGACAGAAATCTGCATTTCAAAAGTGCCACACTGGAGTGGGTGATGGAAGGACTTACACGATCAAGAAGAACCTGTGGTTCACCAATAGCCAAGGGTTTTGATTTGATCTAAACTCTGTTGCAAAATCCTGAGATTAACCCCATACAGCCGCTTTTCCCCTTTGAATTTCAGGAAGATTTATTTCAGGGAGGTTGAACAATGTTGGAAATATACCCAAATAACTTCACCATACAAGGACAGGTTAGAAAAGAGTGTAACACAGACATTTTTGACCTTTCTTCTATATTTCCCTACCCATCCAAGGAATACAAAGTATATTCGGGTGGCAATAAACTTTGTCGTATATGCAGCTGGAAGGCGGCATATTCTTTTCATTTATCATTTAAAGGCAGATCATCAGGAAGTCATTACATTGCAAAGATTGAATCTCTGCACAATTGTGGTGTAACTGAGCACTGCAGTATGCAAATATTGTAGATAATAAAACAAAATACAGTTTGTAGCATTGGTCTTGTCCTTTTCCTGCATTCTGGTGTCATGTTTAATCCAGTCAGGAAAAATAAAGAAAAGAAAGTTTTCCCAAAACTCTAAACAGACCACACCTGGAGTACTGTGTCCAGTTTTGAGCCCCCCAGTTTAAGAAGGATGCAGTAATGCTTGAGCAAATCCAGCACAGAGCTACGAAGATGATCAGGGGACTGGAGCATCTCCCTTATGAGGAAAGGCTGAGAGACTTGGGTTTGTTCAGCCTGGAGAAGAGAAGGCTGAGGGGGGATCTCATCAATACCTATAAATATCTGAAGGGTGGGTGTCAAGAGGATGGGAGTGGACTCTCTTCAGTGGTGCCCAATGACAGGCCAAGAGGCAATGGGCACATGTTGGAACACTGCAAGTTCCACTTAAATATGAGGAAAATACTTCTTTCCTGTGAGGATGACAGAGCAGTGGCACAGGGTGCCCAGAGAGGTTGTGGGGTCCCTTCCCTGGAGACATTCAAAACCCGCCTGGACATGTTCCTGTGGCCCCTGCTCTAGGTGTGCCTGCTCAAGCAGGGGGGTTGAACAGGATGATCTCCAGAGGTCCCTTCCAGACCCCTACCATTCTGTGATTCTGTGACCTTGGTGGATTGGAACCTATTTCATTAACTACTGTTAAGCTTTAAAATTAGATAAGTTTGGCCCCTAACTATGATTCTATCTAGCTTTTGGCTATGCTCTGAACCCCACCTCTATCTGACAAGGTTACAAACATGAAAGGGGATTACTATCAGAATATAAAGAAGCAGTAAGGAAGGTGGAAAAGCAGGCAGTCTTGCTTAACGGACACGTCTCAATTCACAGGTCAGTAGAGGCTATACTAGTTTTAAGTCAGCACCAATGCTTCAACAATATTTTAAAGCTGCTTCTTGCAACATCAGCTGCAGCATCAGGATCACCATGGATGACAGACTTGCTGCAGGCTAAATTCAAGGAATATGCAGAGATCCTGTAACGGTTACAGATACTTAAATCTATCATGTCTGTTTTGGCAGGGGATAATATTAGTACTATTGAGATAAGGATACAGTAGTGCTGTTTGAAAATATCTGTATCCTGCCTGCTAGGCTGCGATAAACAGTTGTGTGGTTCACACATTAGGTATGAGTATTAACAGTATGTGTGCAGGCACTTAAAAGCAGGAGTAAAACAAATAAATTCGCAAGTTTGATCAAACTTGTGGTATACTGGTAGCAGGAGCAATTCTGCATAGGTGAACTTGCATTGCTTTTATCTCTCTTTATGATCGTAAAAGCTCAACTCAACTGTTACTGGGTTCAGGTTCTGATTAGAAAATATGATAAAGATATGAAAAGAAGGGGCAGAGAGCAAAAATTCAACACAGAAGCATGGAGCCAAGTGAAGGCCACATAGATACACATACTCTGTGACAAAAGAGGACCAGACAGAAATACTCTATAAATTTATGAATACATTTTCATTCTACCTACAGCATCAGAATGACACACCACCACTTTTAAGAGATGTTCTTGTTTCTACTACACAGCAAATAATTCTCATCTCCTAAAAAAGGAGCTTTAGTTTCAGTGACTTCTTGAAGAGAGAATACTCAGCAATTGCTTAAGATTGAAAAAAGAGATAGGAAACAGTATCTGCAACCATAATGGTTTTTCTATGCCCACAAATAGTTCAAGAGGTTTACAACTAGTTAAAGAGATTTACAAAACTCCACCATCCTGTATGTTCCTCTCATTTCCACAGTAAATTATTGCTTTTATTTCTCCTTACTACATTTGTTCAGGCTGTCATTGTGATTAAATACTACCTCCAAATTTCCCAAGCATTCTTCTCTCCCTTGTGAAAGGACAACTTCTTATTTAGAAGTGCCTTTGCCAATCAGATGTACAGGTCAAATCCAAATGCACAGGCCAAATCATATCAGAGTTCTGAAGCATTAAGATTTGTCTCAGACATAGAAGGAACAACCGTGAAATTTCCAAAATTAATTAAGGTTCTGGAATTCTTGCTCCCCAATAATTTGGGGTCAAAAAGCTGCAGCTCAAGCAACTTTGGAATCATAAATTTTTTTATGAACAGTGATAATAGGGTCTTGTGAATTTGTAGTAGTGGGGCATTGCTTCTATCACTTCACTTTAGCAGAACTGCTTCAGAATTATTGGAAAAAAATGGAAACAACATTTTCTGGAGAATATTCTCTCTATAAACAAAAAGGGTAACAACCTGAAAGTAATTTCCTTTCCTACAGTATGTCTTAATATTAACATAATCATAAACACTTAAGACAGCATTGCCCTCGCATCTCCATTATTAATCTCTTAAAGCTGAATTATGAACAATATAAAACATTGATGCATCATGCCCTAATAATTATTATCTTATTAGAACATTTGCCCAAATTGGCTTGTTAGATGGTTTGCGTTCATAAGGAAGATAAATTTCCATTTACCAGAAGATATTAAAAAAAAATAACCCACAACCAAACCAAAACAACACACCCTGTCAATATTATTTCCATCAACAGCATTTTCATAAATTAATAAAAAATGAGTGAAGCAGACAAAATGTAGTAATCTGGTTAAATATTAATTTTATACTTCCTAATTTTTTTAAAAACATGTCTGCTGAACTTTAAGCACGATTTAGTGACAGCACCAGAGCCCCCACCCTACCCTCCTTCTCAGAGCAGCTTTCTATACTCACAGGAAAGCAAAGCGATCCCACTTACACTGGTGGGGACCACCTACGGCCCAAGCCATTGCCCTCAAAAGCTGGCAACCAGGAGGAGCTAAACTCGTGGCACCAACAATTCCAGCATCTGCTCATCAGTCCTTGTACTTGATCCTCACAGACAGCTAAGTAGCTGTTCTTATGGCAAACAGTTCCTCAGCTGGGAAATAATCCCATGCACACCAAAGAAATGCAAGGCAAGTGCTCATCAGCCCCAGAGATGGTTAAAAATCACATCCCTAAAGACGACGGGAGAGTCTTCAACCACACTTGAAACTTCTGTCCTCTGGACTTTTAAAACTTAAGCCTTCTAGTGCATAGTTTGTTTCATTACAGCAACAGGGTAAATTTGCAGGTTAAGTTCAATTTTATGATACTAATTATTTTGATAAATTGACCACTGCATTCAGACTAGAGGAATGAGGCTCGTTTTTCAATTTCTGCTTCTTGCCCAAACATCATGATTGCTTGCTCTTTAATTATGAGGTTCACAGACAGTAAACGGTGATTCTACAAAAAAAGATTTGTCTTTTACCAAACTTAGTTATGCCCTAACTTCCAAATCTACCCTTTCATAATAATTTTTAGACCACTAATCAAAAATAAAAAAAAGTCTTCTAGTTTTTATTGCTTTCCTGCTCTAATAGAGTTAAAATCTGTGATATTTATATTTGCTTTATCTTTTGTCCATTGTTACAAAATATGCAAGCAAGAGACTATATTTTCAATTTAGTAGAGGAAACTAATCCTGTACAGACATGTGAGGAAGGAGCAGAAACATTTTAAAGTCTTTTCTGACACCTAACATTGTTCAAAATTTGAGGATTTTAGTTTATAATTTTATATTCTAAAAGATGGATCTGGAGGTCTAAAGAACTTGTGTTTTGATTGATCATTTAAAGGAGGCAAAAAAAAAAGGCAAAAAAAAAAAAAGAATCAGTCATACTAAGGCCTGTACGGCAGTCTGTCATTCAGTTTTCCAGATCTTTCCACATACTTTAGGTCACACAGCCTGTGCTGCTGCACTAGTTTAAATCTCCTTAATGCTCCTTCACACTGTGGAACAGAGATTTGCCGAGCGGGAAATCCAGATCTTAAAGAAAATAGGCTCACAGTCTCATTGAACATCCTCTACTCAACAGAGTAAATTTTACATCAAATGGTAGTTTCTGCTTAAGAGAATATATTTTTACTCTGGGCAGCAGCAGTGTGTGGATTTTCCAGGCAGATCTGGGCAGTCATCACTACTGTATGCTTTAATTATGCTTTCTGTAGTAGTTTGATGTTTGTGTTCGTTTTCAATTGACCTCTGCTCAGCATTGCATTCACTACTTGCTTTAAAGTTCATCTTGTGATCCTCCTAGTTCAGTTTAAGTATGGCTGGTATCATCACTCATAAAAACCTGTGAAAAAAATCACAGATGAAAACCTCCCCTGTTGTCCCCTATTGCCTATACACCCAAGCCTTATTATAAAAGATGTGGCTCCCTAGATGTATAATCCAGCTGTTACATCTAGTGGGTCTTTCCTCAAGGCTCCATAAAATTGGAGTTTTGACAGAACTTTTAGGGATTGGAGAAGAGAATTTTCAGCATAACAAATTTTTTCATGGAAGCATCTATTTTACTGGGAAAAAAGCTGCACAGAACATGCAGATCTGCAAAATTTATATAATCTGGTTTGAAAATATTGTTGTGCACTTCACTACAGTTTGGGTGCCCCTGTTCTCGTCTTTCCTCATCAGGCTTCTTTTTAACAGAGTGCAGTCAGGAGCTCATCTAATACATCTGAAGTCAGCAAGAGTGCAGGCCCAGGATACCTGACACGTTAGCCCACTAAGGAATTTATCCCATAGAGAGCAGAATGGATGCAGATCATAAGTATTATTTCTGACTTAAATTTTTCAGTGCACCAGCAAGAAATGCAAGTTTTATTTTCTGAAGGGTTTAACATTTTTGTAAATATCTGAAGCATTTTATCCAAAGTAAATTGTTTCTTGGGCAAGCTATTCGTGCTTGCACTCTGGACCACTCAGGAAAAAGTTGCAGGAGAGTGTTTTAAAAAAAGTCATATTCTGCCTGGTTATAAACATTTTTCCCATTAAAGCAACCAACAGGATTCATTTACAGAAACTCAGCCCTCAGCTATAGTGAGGGTACATACGTTCATCAAGAGAGGAATGGCGTGGTAATTCGAGCAGAGAACCTGGAAGTACAGGTTTGTGCATTCTAATTCCACCTCTGTCACCAACTGTCTTGGTGATCATGAGCTAGTCACAAAGTGTTTGCTTCAATTCCTTCATCTGTATAATGGCAATGATATCTAACTCAGAGGGACGCTGTGAGGATTAATTAGTTAATGCTGGCAAGTGCTTTGAAGATGAAAAGAGCTACAGAAGAGATAATCAGTTTTACCGTCTCTAAAAGCTTTTACCATGTCTGCAGAATTATTTTGGAGTACCACATTAATATTATCTGAGAGAATCTGTCATTTATCACATCCAGAAGGGGGGGTGGGGGGTGGGCGGAATAAAAAGGAGCAGGTATGTAAATGTTTCAGTGTTAAATCATGCTTCCTGTTCTAAAGTCTGTAGAGATGTTTTAAGAATTCATTTCTGAGCCCTCATAACCACATAAGGTATGCTGTTTTGAATGTTGACTTTATCCAGGGGCAAACTCAGAGGCAGATACTGAGAGTCAGCGGATGAAGCTGACTCTCAGGTAGAGCCCAGGAGCAAAGCCAAGGCACAGATTTGAACAGCGCAAAGCTCAAACTTCCTTGGTACAAATCGCCTGTGCTTTGCTACCACTTTCTTCAGGAAACAAATACCAAATGGTTTTGTTGACTTACCCCTTCTTCCTAATTTGAAAATCTGAAATCAGTCATTTGCAGGATTCTTTTATATGGGTCTGCATGCTTTGGGTTTTTCTCGGAATATATATTGCAAAAGATAACATGCCATTCTCTGAAGAAATGTCCTCAAGGCAGAGTATATATATTTAGCTTTGGCAGATTTACTTTTGGTTGGCTAGAAAGTCTTCAACATGTATATCCCAGCTGCATTTCCTCCCATAATTAATTTTCATTCCCAATAATCAAAATGGAAGTTTCTAATGAAATAGAGACCACTTTAACTTTGCTAAGTCAGACAGGATACAAAGGCATAAATGGTCGAAAATTTTCAGAATTTGCTAAAAAAATGTTTGTACTAACTTAACCTTACTCAGATATTTTCATATCCCAGATCAGAACACCCATTCCTTCTCTTTCAATTTTAAGTATTTGTCATGAATGATTTGAAGCACAAAACATTGGAAGAATGTCAACCTGTATACATGCAACTACTTCATAGCTTGCGTGTTTTTATGGACAAATACTTCCAAGTATCATAATTACATGCAACATTTTGATTAACAACTTATTGCTGGATACACTTTTTTCAAATAACCATGGGAGAAAAGAAAAAAAAAAAAAAGAAAAAGATATTTATTCCGAAAGAGGCTCTCTACATGGAGCACAACGTGACTTCAGTACATCAATACAGATAACTGATGTATTACAGTGCAAAGGTGGTAAGATGTGTACCTGTGCTTTATTAGAAGCTAAGTGCAATACTGGCTGGCACTACTTACTGTCAGAAAAGAACAACATGTACGTTTTCTGCAACAATCGAACTGCAAAAGTTCGTTAAGCTATACTTTCCTCTTTGAGAGTAATGTCCAGTGACAGTCTTAATGTGTTTATGGTAATCTAACTACTGATAATCACTATCAGACAATCCACATGCAACATTATTCTACAATGAAATATATTTTGCTGTTGCTTATAATCATTACATTTTGCCCACAGCCCTTCTCCTATCTTATGTCAAATATCAACATTGACAGGGTTGAAGCTTGCTCTTCTTAAGTTCTTTGTGCTTCACATGGGAGTAATGATTATTTATGGCCCCTCTCTCTTCCCAGAGATGCTAGCCACTAATCTTCGAACACATTTAATACTGCAAGGCTACGCTTCTGTTTTGTAAAAGGAGGTGGAACATCTTGACTTAGGTGTAGCCTCTCATAAAGGAAAAGACACCTCAAGATTTGAAAAAACAATTTCAGGTCTGGAAAAGAAATTCTGGATAACTGAGACAATCCTTTGCTATTGCAACTGCCCCCATTGTTATATTCTTTGTAAACTGACACCATGCTGCCTTAAAATAAGTCAATTCTGCTGACTCCATTAAACTATTCAAAGGTGACTCTAGATCCTCCAGGAGGTAGGACAGAACCCAGTTTAATCATGGCCAGATGGTACATTTTGGTTCTTGTACCAACACTTTCCTTTAGGGTAAATACTTCTTATCCCTTTCCCAATATTTATTCTTAATGCATTTATAACAAGTAGTTATAAATTCAGATCCTTTCTCATGCAGGCCCAATGATTAAAGGCCTTTTAGACTTATTTGCATGACAGGTTACCCATTATCCTAATTGTCATTGTACAGTATCTGACCTATCCTTCCTCGCCCCGCACCCCCCACCCCCCCATTTATGTAACATGGAAAACCAGATTTTAAACACTGTACTCCAATGCAAGGTCATTTTAACACTTCTCTCTCTATAGCAAATATTTTACCAACTGCACTCTACAGGAAAGCGGCACTCATGCCTAGCAGTCATCCTTGGGCCAGCCTGTACACCCAGGGCTCATTTGTGTGTCCAGCTGATAAACTTTGAACGCACAGCAGAAGTCTTCTGATTCCTTGATTACATAGCCCATATTCCATACTACTGCATTTAAATTCCGTATCTTTTACTGCTGCCCTCAAAGTCATCCAGCTTTCCTGTATGCTGGAATGACAATGTCTTCTTATTTTTTATACCGGCAACTGTCACCCACTCTGCTATGTTTTGCACCAGTTACAGAAGTACTGAAGCAGAACATATTCTCAAGTAACTTGATCCTACTCCTTCCAGCATAATTTTCATTTTCTGTCCTCTAGCCAACTATTACCTCAGTTTACACTTCTTGTGCCAGGATTTGACCTCCTCAGCCTGATCCCTGGTGACACCCTACTCTGCGCCTCACACAAGACATGCAGGACATCCATGCCCAGGGCCTCTGTGGGGACAGGCCGCCTCCAGCTGGCCCCACCACAGGACACAGCTGAGCCTACCAGCTGGGCTGGCAGGGCCTCTGTAAAAACGTGTTCGAGAAAGGGCAAAAGGCTACCTGGCAGCAAGGAAAAAAGCATTAGAAATAGACCTGCCAATGGTGAGGCCGGTGCAGAGGGAGGGCAGGAGGCGCTGCAGGGGCTGCAGCAGGGACCCTCCGGCGCCGCGGGGCAGAGCCGCCCCAGGGGCCGACATCTCCCTGTAGCCCAGACTCGTGCTGGGGCGAGAAAACTGAGTTTGCATTCAGTTACCACTGGATCATTTCTCTGTGGATTGTGCCTTTTGTCTTTCACACCGCACATACAGTTTTCAGGTAGTTGTTGCTAATTTGATAAATACATAAACAAATTTTGAGGCCTCCTCTATTTTAAAACCCTAGAGGTTTTCAGTCAAGTTCAGCTTCACAATTCCACATACGCTTCTATGTTTGCAGGGATAAATACTTTACTTAATACCGTTATTGGTTACGATGATAGCAACATCATCAGTATTGTTCCCCAAAAAGCAGTGCTCAGTTGCAAAGTTAGAAACATCTTCATTATTATTTATTAACACTTGTTTTTAAAAAAAAAAAACACCAAACCACACAGAACTACCATGTGCATCAAAAGACTCAGTGGCACCCATGATTCTTCTTTTTCCTTTCTCAAAAGTAAATTCCTCAAAAACTTCTAAAAGAGGATCCAAGACCATTATTTTGTGTGCTGCATTGCCTCCCACTTACAAACGCATGATTCCTGCTGAGTATCCAAAACCTGCCAAGAATATTGACATTCCCCAAAATGCACAGGACTTCGTGTACCAACCACACAAACACTAACCATTAGTTTCATGTTGTTACATATTAACCAATATTAGTATAGAACCAATACTAGGCCATCTTTCCCTTTACAGATATTTCCATTCTGTTCTGTCTGCACAAACTATGCTTCTTGCACAAACAAGTTAAAAAAAAAAAAGAAAAATATATCTCAAATTGCCCAGCCAATTAACATCATTAGAGCACATACCAATCACACATGTCATTCTCAGTACAGGTTCAGAAAAATTTCCTTGTGCTTTTTTGTTCATACCAGGCTTAACGAACAGTTTGTATACCATCTTCACTTAGTCTTTCTAAGGCCCAATAAAACATTACAGAATTAGGCAGGGTAATACCCTCCTGGACTATCTACAGGTTTTCATACTGCATTTTGGATTGATTTCCTCTTCCCCTCATCTGTTTAAAAAACATATTTCTCAGAATTTTATTTATAGTCTTTATTGCTTTGAAAATGCTCTCAGTGAAGAGGTGTTTACAAGAGGTGAACTAAGAACCAACTGAACTAGCTTTCTCTCTTCTTGATTTTGCATTATTTAGGTTTTTCAAAATACCTTTTAAACCAAGAGAAAACATTTCTTTCTTCTTTACTGAATTCCAAAGAGACATACAGACATTACTTCTAAGTAGGCAGCTCAAACATTGCTAAAATGAACACAGCAGCTACACAGAAATACACTTTATCTGTTAAAAAAAACCCCAAACAATCCAAAAAACAAACCAACAAACGAAACACAAAAAAACCCCAGGGCAAATACTCAGGTAGTTGATTGTACTGAAGTGCAGAGGGTTAGGAACAGTGACCTAGCCAGCCTGCATAATAACTGTGAGAACTGTCATTGCAGCAGTATAGACATATGCTATAATTACCTCAGTTTGGCACAACAACAATTAGTGTGGGGGGGGGGGAAGAGAAAGGGGAAGAGGAAAATAGGAAAAAAGAAAACACTTTTAATTAATTAATTAAATTTGTTCTATGTAAAAATACTACCTTACCTAATCAGAAAATAGAAAGATCCTCCATCTCACTTCAGATCTACTACAGAAATAGCCAGCTCACAGCAACTATCCATTAGCTGCAGCCAGCTCAGCTGTATCTAATTTAAATAATCACAAGCACAGCAGTATGAAATCAGGAGAACTTAGGCAACTGAAAGTATTTTAACTGTGCAAGAGCTCAGGTACCTTTAGTTCTACTTCTGCTGTGTGTTCCAGCTGTGAGATAGTAGTTAGAAAGACTGTTACAATGTAGCCCCAAGATGCTTAATTAGAAATCCCATGTGTTTCCAGAATCTGGGAATATTTTATTTCAAAATTTTTGTTATTTAATACCTAAAAAGTCACCTTAGTTCCTTTCAAGGCGCTCTATGACACAGGAGAAAAAATTACAACAAAGAATTTTGATCTCCTGAATCACAATCTACTAAACCTTGTTTTCAAACCTTAAATAGTTTTCTTTAGGTAATTCAATTTTGGTAAAACATATTACCAGCCACTAGAAGTGGAACAGGGACAATAAATGGGTAAAAATTATGGGAATACAGCTGAGTCTAAAGCTGGGTCAAGTTTAAGCACACTGACAGGGCTGTACAACACAGGAAGGCACTTCTGCTACTTCAAGTAAGCTGAGCTAAGCTGTCATCTCCTGACGGGAGGTTGTTGACTGGATGAAGTTGTTGCCAACATCTGTAGACTCTCTGCCTGCTTTCTGAAATGTCTCCTTTTGCTGTTGCAAAATGCTATTTTGTCTGCTGACCAGATTCTTCTGGCACACTCCCTTCTTACCTCCTCTCAAAAGCATCATAGAAATGGTCACTAACCTCTTCCCTCTCAGAATGCGTTCCTCCTCAAGTTAGAGATCCTTTCTTGATATAAAGATGCTGTAGTGCTAGAACTATGTGATAATATTTTAAAGCATGCAAAATGCATCCATTAATTACTGAAATGCAAACCTGGGGTGATGAGTCTTGGGATGACAACATAAACATATAGGAGAGATTTCAAAGTAGACCTGTTTTGCAGAAATGATCTGCTGATCAGGTCAACCTGATTTTTCATGATTGGCACTTGGAATTGAAACAGGGGGTGGGGTGTCTGTATGTGTGCGCAGCCTTCCTCTGTCACCTGATCTGACATATGGGGATGTGATGTGTCTCCACACACTGGATCATCAGCAAACTGCCCATTCATGATTTTCATCAACTTCTTTCATGAAAGGGATTTAGTCCTGAGGGGAGGGAGTCTTTCTCAAAATTCTGCCCTGTGAAGAGGAGATGTTCTTCTCAAATATTTCAATCGCTAGAGCATTTTCAAGAAATAATTAAATGAGCCTTGAGATCCTACTCCCAGCCATGATCTGCCTAATAAGAATGATAATGGCAACAAGAACATAATGGAAAGACAGTTCTGCTGCAGCTGAGAAGGAAAATTTTATATGGCTATTGTATCTTCACATTAGGCTGAAAATTGGAAAGAATGTGGTTCAGGAGCTAACTGAGTTCAGGGATGGATTGCTCAGAATGCGGCCAAAGTACATCTTTCATCTAGGAGCTGGTCCTGCACTGCCACTGCTTTAGCCAATTAACAAAGTTCAAAATGCGCTGAACTTCACCACAAGTACTCTTTTTATCTGTGACATCATGTGATATTCCCAGCGGTTTAGAAGCCACAATTATCAGGCTAATGCATCAAAAAATCAGGAGCAGCTTTATTTTAAGTCTTTAGATCACTGCAACTTTTTGCAAATCGCTTTGGCACAAAAAGTCCTATCTAAAATTAAGTAGAAGTGCTTCAGAAAAATTGCCATCACAGGCTGTTGGGTAAAGAGGCTGGAGAATCTCCCCAACAAGCCTTTGAAAGATCATTATGAGACACTGCTCTGACTTTGGCGTAATAAATGTATGCTACCCCAGTGAGGTGGTAGAGGTTTATTTGATTTCAAATGCTGTGTTGGTTGCTTCATACTAATGCCACAGAATGAAAATGAAAAACATCTAGCACTATTGCCACTAAATAATTTATTCAGACCTTAATGTTTTCTGCATAATGTATTACTCAGAATAGACTTGTTGCAGTTCCAGCATGTATTGAAATATTCCCAATAGAAGCTGATCATATAAAGCTGAACTTGCTTTTTATAACAAGTCGATGTAAAGAGAGGAAGGAGAACAATCTAAACAGTGTTTAACACCTTCAGCATCTGTTTGAAAACAAAAATGAAGACTAATGTTTTCCTAGATAACTCATTCTGTGTTTATCTTAATGAAGGCAAATCAAGCAACAGAAAAACTGTTGAATGGAATTACAATAAAATGTATTTATTTTTTCAGGCAAAAGGGCACAAAATCAGTTTTCATTTGGCTCAGCGACTATCCTGTATTTGAAAAGAATGTTACAGATTCATTTCATTTATCATTTGAAGTCAGATAATCAGGAAGCCATTATGTGGCCTACATTGGGCAGCTATTCGATTAAAGTGTATCTGAACACTCTGTAAGGCAGCCAAAGCTGACAGGTTGGGAATGCATAATATCCTTCCCATGATATTTTGAAGCAGGGGAAAACTAGGAAAATCATTGTCAATCAAAACCTGACAACCAAGTGAGAGAGGCTGGAATCTCTGCTACTTTGAAAGCAGAGAGCCAACTTTATTTGGTAAGGTACTGAGACATGCTGTGCTTTCTGTGTTTATCAAATTATAAGGCATTGTTATTAAAGGTTATAACTGAAAGCAGAAGACTTCATTTGGCCCACTTGTCTCTGTCATTTATCTGAGGCAAACCAGTGATCAAACATGAAAATGAGAGGAAAGGTTAGACTCACAAACATGATGTTTTAAACCTGGCTTTGAAATGTGCTGATTCCTGAGAACAGCTATTAACAATGCACACACATACAAAACCCCCACACATAGCTTGAAAAAAATTGGCCTTCCAGTTGCTGTGCATTTAAATTACTGACCAGTATTGTAACAGGCTTGAGATTAAAATGTTATTTTTATTAGGAGACTTGAAACTGTATTTCCAGTTAGTAGCAATATAAGTTTTCTAAGTAAAAGACTGTTTGTTTCCCAACATTATTGGTATATATTTCAGTAGAAACTTACAACTCCTTTGGTAAGCACCTGTGCATTTTTCTGGGTATCTAAAATATGCCCACACACGTAGATCAGTAATGTGCGTGTCACTATTCTACCAAAGATCAGGGAAAGGCCTTAGAGTTGTTGCTTTTACTTGCATAAATATTCTTGTATCACTAGCAAGAAGAATAATAGGGCTAGCAGATGACGTCTAACATCACTGAAATGCATAAGTGTCTGTTCCAGCTACTCGTGGGACACTAAAAACACTTTTTGGACCCCAGCATCTTTAAGCAGCTGTAACTGATATCAGGGAAAGCAGATGTCTTAAGCTTTCCAGGCTGTCCATGAAGACTGTTCTTCTCAGCCTAACTGTCTGCACAGCATCGCATGTCAGATGTTGGAAGGTGATCATGAGGTTATAAAAGTGAAATATATGCAGTACATTTCTATGTGTGTATGGTTAAACAAAATGGAGGGAAATAACAACTGGCTTCTGAAAGATTAGTCTAATTTCTACATGGTTGCCACAATGGTTTTCTTTTTTTTGTTGTTGTTTCCCAGAAAGCTAAGTGTATATCCCCTGCATATAAAAGGTTGAGAAAACTACCTGAGTGGGAAACACAAGCAGGAAGCTCCTTGTGTTATCCAGACAATACAATAACCTCTGATAACCACCATCTTAAATCATTCAGCCTATGCCACTAACAAAACCTGGGGATATAATGGAGCCTTTCAGCACAAGCTGTAAATCACTTGACGTAATTCAAAACCCAAAGGGAGTTGTATCCCAGGCTAGGATAAATGCGGGCATTAGATGCCTCCCTTTAAAACAAAAGCGACATCTTGAGCTCTTTTGTGGGTATAGTGTCAGGACCTGGAGGGCAGAAAAGTATGGCTTCAGGCTGTACTCCCTTAATTCCCTGCAGCTGCCAAACTCCTTGGAGTTTACAGTGAAATTAGCACATATACTAAATTGCAAAATTTCACTCCATGGTATTTATCTGTCAAATGTATCACTGGCTGTATGTTGGCACAAAAGGTGTGCATCAGGGGGGCTGGTAACGTGGGAGAGCACCTTGTCGCAGTGAGGAAAAGTTCTAGTGTGAAAAGGAAGAAAGAAAGGAAACATGAGAAAATAAATTATTTGGAATGACAAAATTCTCACATGTATTCTCTCTAATGCTCTAACATTAAAATATTAACAAATACTAACTATATGTTGTTCAGGAGATTCTCTAGAGTTATTTGACAGAAGATGAGCACCTGATTTACAGAAGAAAGAGTAAAATACTATATTCAGCTTCAATATAAATTTATAATTATTTTAGTATGCATATCTATAACCTGTAAACTTGCAAATTTTCTAACGTAATATGTAAGTTATAAAATTACTACAGTCTTTCCAAGTATTTACCACTATTTGAATTCCTCACACTTTTTTTTTCTCCTTGCTGTCTGGCTTTTTGCTTTCTAACACTAACAAGAACAAACGGGAGTAAATCCAGTGGAGCAGCACTAAATTGCATTATTCTTCCAGAGGTCATCTCTCTCCTCTATTTGAGGAACAGCCTAGAGTTTGTAGTCTGCTGCATTATCCCAGCTTTGTTACCTGATACTACAAATCTTCAGAGCTGCTGAGGATTATATTCAATGAGGAAAGAGTGGAGAAAATGAAACGAAGAAAAGAATTACTTGTGAGACATTTCAACTTTTTATATGTTTTGGGTTCTACAGCCAAGCGAAAATATTCAATGAAGGGAATTTTTTATTTTATTTTATTTTTTAAAGTGGAATTGTACTGTAATTAAATTTGATGGAAATATCTTTATCATTCAAAGGTAGTAAATGTTTGCACACAGACGTTTCTTTTGCAGTCTGACAAAAGAATTCAGCTGAAAGAGTTTACTGACTCCTAAAAAAAAATAATCAGTCCTTGATTTTTTAAAAGCTAAAATAAAAGGGGCATAGAATGGTCCTATGATGATAATTAAAATATTGTTAACAGCATGAACAATAGTAATGTATTTGTTAAAATTATTTCACCAGCAAGTCTCCTCTTATTTGATAGATTCCACAATTTCCTTTCATGAGGTTTTATGATCCAGCTGGATTCCTGAGACCAGTCCAGAGCAACTTTGCCCCTTGGTTTAGATTAAACTAATGTATTTGTAAGGGCAGAATGCCCCTCTTTCTGTTGACAGCTTTCTATCTCATGGTTGGTTTTTTTGGGCATATTTCTCTGTTTTTGATCAGAAAGCTTATTATTAAATATCTACTCAAAATGAGATCCTGGGGAATAGAAAAGTTTCCAAAGTCTTTAAGGGGCTACAGATCTTTTCAATGGCCTTGCTTCTAGAAAGGGCTGACTCAGCCCCAAATACACATCCGAGTGCAACAAAATCTCTGGGTAGTCTTTCATTTAGAGATGAGACTTTTAACTCAGATTAATTTCTGTATAAAGTTTAATGCTAAATTTGTCATAAATCATGAAGCATCAGTGAGGTACCCACATTTCTTTTCATTCCTTCCCTCAAGCCCCCCAAACAGGAGAATATTTGTGAAAACAAATTTATTTCAGCTGTTGTGCAGCATCAAGTTTTATAACTGAACTGGACATCCATGCAATTTCCAGAGGGTTGCCGCTGCCTTTCTTCATTTCATTCAGTATAGACTTCTGTATTGGAATTGTATTTATAACTCATGTAATGTATACTTAGAATATGCACACAAGGTTTACAAGCAACAAAATTCATTCATCCACAGTGTGTGTCAGGTCAAAATAAATTTCTATTAAAAGAAGTAGTACTAGAATGGAAATACCAGGATGCTGATAAACATACCTGGAAGCACTGCAAAAGTCTAAATAAGATCCATGATGGTATTCTGGCAAAAAATTACCCCTGCAACTGGTCACAGCGTGGTTGAAAAGATTGAGCTACATTTCCCAGAAAAGCTGCACACCACTCAAAAGCTTGAAATATTCAACTTAAGGGTGTAAAATGGGAAGATATTATTTAAGTAAGATTCAAAGAGCGCTCCAACATGCCGCTTTATGGGATTTTCAGTTATAACTAAAATAACTGAAGACGTAAACAGAGACAGAAATGACTGTACCATCAAACATCTGCTTCATAATTATTTGAACAGCAGAACGCTTATGAATCTCCCATCTATTTATAATCCTGGCATATACTGAAATCTCTCATTTTGTTTTAGTCTACTTAGAAGGATACTGTTCAGTTAAAATATTATTCCCCATAGTGATGTGTTTACTCTATGAGATAACACCTTACTCTCTGAGACTTGGTTACAAGCTGTTTAAAACTGTGATCTTAAGAAATGATTTAAGAAACCACATCTGGCAGTGATCTACATCATTCGTTATCTAAGGTTTTACAGGTTGGTATTGCACAACATTAACATGTTTTATCTTCTTAACTGAAGATGAAATGGAGGCCAGGACTGTTGTTCCCAAACAACTCTCTAACAGTAAGCTATAAAATAGAGAGTTCCACATAGAAATGTATTTTAAAGTGAAACCATGTAGAGCATTTCCCCTCCCTACTTCATAAAATTAAAAAAATACATGAAGTTGGAAGTGACTCATTATTACAGCTCTCTATTATAATCAACTTTAGTCTAAAGAAGTGTTATTACACACAAAGTTAACTCAAGCAACTAAGTCTGACAAAAAAGGAAAAGATGAAATTAATTGAAAAAAAAATCATTGAAATTTAAATCCTCCAAATGAATTACTGGGAGACTGAAACCTCTGAGATGGTCAGAAAATGCATGGGCACAAGACCACAACTTTGAAGGCAGAATTCCTCCAGGTGGTTTTACAGTGGTTTAAGATAAGATTTCTACCTTTTTATTTTTGAATGTGAGGCAAACCCTTACCCTCTAACCTCATCCCTCTTTCCATAAAGTGTATACGTAAAATTTTCATTTAGCATCTTTAGCAATCTTAATTTGGTTTGAATAGTACATTTTAATTTCATTCATCATTTAAAGACAGATAATCAGAAAGTCATTACATCGGCTGACACCAGGCCCTCCGCTCGATTGTATTGTAATTGAGCACTGCAGAGCGTGTGCCAGATCTAATGGATAATGAATATATTATGTCAGCAGAACCGCCTCGGCAAAGCTCCTGGGGAATCAGAGGGGGCTACTGCAGTGACATGTAGGGTCACAGATGATGTGCTGATTTACTGATAGAGTGATTGTGTAATTAGGTAATCAATGGTGAGTAGAGGACTATATGTGGACAGCTTATTTTATACAAATAAAAACTACACGGGTACGAGGCTTGTGTTCTGGACAATGTAAGACTCTATTTTCATTTTGCAAAATTATTTGTAAATCCTTGATTACACATTCCAAAAGTCTGAGGGTGGCAGGCCAGCGGCAGAGTTCTGAGTCCAATTCAAACACTACAGTGACCTATTTTCACAAACTTTTTACAATATTACCTGTGACTTTAGAAAGCTCAGGTTTTCTGCCTTGATTAAAATAAAATTTATCTTGCTTTGTAGTTCAGCTGTACTTGTACTACAGCTTTTAACATTTCACACAGAGGTAGAAAGCAGTCCTTGCAAGAAAAATGGGAAACATATCTCAGCATTTGCTCCACATTTACTCTGCTCTCACTAAAAGCATTTAGTAACATTTACTTTGTTCTTCTGAATGACAGTATGTTTTCCAAAAAAAACCACCAAACAAAAAACAACCCATGTAGAGGAAGTGGGTTCATATCATAAAATATTTTTATAAACATTATGTATGTTTGTGATAGAAGTGCCTTTTAAGAGAAAAATATGTTACTTCTTTTCAGAAGTCAGGTGACTGAACTCTTTCCTAAAGATGATGAATGATTACTAATGCATATTTCTGTCTTTTTCCCTAATTTAGACTGACTGTATAACAGCAGCTTCTCTCTAAACCACACATCTCTCTCTGGTTCCATTTTAGTGCAAGACTGACACTTTGCTTCACGTACTGCACTCAGCAGAGGTCTGTGTAATCCAAGTACTCTCCAAAGCGGGAATACACCTGTCTGGTTCCCAGTCATGCTAATGACAGTGTCTCAGTTGGGTTTTTGGCATTCATAGGAACTTCCCTATGGTGTCTGTGACAAAAGTTCCGGTTGGGGTTTGGCATCCACAAGGATTTCCTCCTAGGAATCTGTGACAAGTTTGCAGTGATGTGGATCTTCAGGGAAAAGCATCATTTACTCATTACTCAAAAATATAAAGTAGGGAGACAAAATGTATGAACAGACAAAGCCCAGCAAACACAGTTATCACTTATAGCAGTTTGTTTCATCCATGGTAAAGAGAAGCAGATGGCTTCTGCTTCATTTTTTACCTTTCTCCCTCTATAAGCCTTTGCCAAATTGTCAGCTTTTCAGTGGCACCCTGGGCAGTCATTTACTCAGTTCCCCTATCTTTACTATGGACATGGGATCTTCTTTGATGCCAGGCTTTAACCTTGGAATGAATAATCCATTCTAGCTGGAGGGAAGCCAAACAGAGAACATGCCTTAACAAAGCAGGACAAATCATCTTTTTCTCTTCCCTACTACATTGCTTTAAGATTTCTTTTTGGGCAACTCCATAGTAGGTAGACCACAATAAAGAAGCAAATAGAAAAGCAAGGTGTGTTCATAAGTAATGCAGATTCTTCCCAGTTTACCACAATCACAAATTTCATCCCTACCAAACAATTTGTAAATAATGATAAAATGTTGATTCTAACAGATGCTTTTTGCTGTATTCTCTTTGGAGATGTACAAACCTCTGTACTCTGCTGTAATGATTTAGAATTACGGACTGTTAAATATAAAGTATTTCTACCCTATCTAAGGATGCATATATAGGGTATTCTGTGTCTAGATCATCCTAAACTTCACTGTTACATGGTTTAACACCTCCTCCCTCTCCACCCACCCCTTCACTAGCAACTATATAGGTTAATACCTAGAATAAAAACAGGCTATTACTTTTCCTTATGTTTTTCCATCTATTTGCCTACTTTCTACATCCCACTATGAGATGAATACTCGTAAGATCTTCATGCTACAAATCCTTTACTGCTACATATTTTGGTAAAGTAGTATATAATATCTTGGAGCTTTTTGCTTAGTCTTTGATTATTTTCCTTACTTAAGGCATTACTAGGCTATCTGAATGGTGGATTTTCCTTTTTTCAGCTCCTTTAACAGAAAATTATTCCCTCCTCTCAGATCATCTCTACTTTTCATGAGTTCCAAGAATTAGTACAGGTACAGAGAGAGATCTGCTAAACCAAACTTCCAATACAAGATAGCAATTCTTCAGTGCTTAACTGTGAAGAATGTGGACAACACCTATTAGTGTGCTTGAATTTTTTTCCAGACTGAATTTCACAGTCCCCAGACTCTAGAGAGCCATCAATGCACACCTCCTTTGGAAAGTAGGAATATCCTTCCATTATTACAGAGTAGTAATTAATGTAGAGATGATTTATACAACGACTTACCCAAGACACTCACAATATCCTCAGTGTCATTAAGGAAACCCTAAATCACGTTGGTTTGGTTTTGGTTTTTTTTCAGTAGCATAGCCCAAACTGTCCCTTGTGAAGCCAGAGCAAGCAAAATCTGGGTTTATAATTAATGTACTGTAAAATTTAGCCTTTTTGCGCTTGAAAATACTTACCACTATTGTTTAAGTTAACCACCTTATCCCTACAGATTTCCCATGCCCCCAAAATATCCTGTAGTTCTTGAGTGTCTGCAGAATCTTAGGATTACCCTGGAGCCTAGACACCTCATCTTCATGTGATGGTGAGCAAGCCTATGCAAGCAAGACACATTCTTCTCTTCAAGTATCATCCAGAAGTGCATAATGGAAATAAAACCTATCAGAAGACATTTACCTTGGCACACATGGAATAGTTTTTATTCACAAGGGTTATGCTATTTCAGACCCATTCTTCAAAAACATGTTTTGATTGTGGGAGACGACGAGTGAAAGCATAGTTCCCAGAGTTGATGATTAGGCGCACCTCTAACACAGATCAACAGGGTGAGTAAGTTTTAAATACTTGTAAAAGTCATACTAAAAATGTCTTACATGGGCTATGTCCAAGTGATAGCAATTTTAAAACAAATTTAATCTCATTCACAGAATCACAGAATCACAGAATCACAGAATCACAGAATCACAGAATCACAGAATCAGAGGTTGGAAGGGACATCAGGGATCATCTAGTCCAACCTTTCTAGGAAGAGCGTAGTCTAGACAAGATGGCCCAGCACCCTGTCCAGATGACTCTTGAAGGTGTCCAACGTGGTCGAGTCAACCACTTCCCTGGGGAGATTATTCCAGTGGTTGACTGTCCTCACTGTGAAAAATTTCCCTCTCATGTCCATTGGGAATCTCCCCAAGAGCAACTTGTGTCCATTCCCCCTTGTCCTCTCCGTGTGACTCCTTGTAAAAAGGGAGGCTCCATCTTCTTTGTAGCTGCCCCTTAAGTACTGGAACATGGGGATGAGATCCCCTCTAAGCCTCCTTTTCTCAAGGATGAATAAATGCAGCCCTCCCAGCCTATCCTCATATGGCAGGCTTCCCAGTCCCAGTCCTCCCAGTCCTTCCCAGTCCTCTGATCATCTTGGTGGCCCTTCTCTGGACCCCTAGGTCCAGATAAAGAATAACTAGGGTTTCTTTATCTTTGGAATTAGAATAATGTTCTAATGAAATTTTGAAAAATGGTTCTATTGAACTATAATGTTTGCACAGTGCTTAGACCTTTTAAAAGTATAAAAGAGCAAGAGGGTGAAAATTCTTGAAGATATAAAGAGAAATGACTGGAGCAAAGTGTGCTCTGATGCTTTACAAAATCTAGAGGACAGGCAGCAAAAGATGTTCAGACATGCCAGAGAAGAAGGACAGGGTAAACAAAAGAAATGTATGGATTAAAGAGAGGAATCTTTCATAACAGGTTCTCAATTCTTAAACAAGAACAGAGAGAACAGTCTTCATATGCTAGAATCTTTTCAAAGCACAGAGAAGGAAGGAAGGAGAGGAAAAAAGAACAGACAAAATAAGTAGATAAAAATGAAAGGAAAATGAAACTGAGGGGGACATGGACAGAACGAGTATAAAAATGTTAACCCTGGCTGTTATTTATTTCTATCAGTGTTTTTAAAGTACCTGGAACATACCTTACAAAGCCTTAACTTAAAAGGACTCTCAATGTTCTCAGGCAGGTCTTTATTACTATGTTACTTTATTACTTGCAACTTCTATACCGCTCAGTGTGGATTTTATGATTAAATCATTGACAGTATTTTTGCAAATGCCTTAAAAAATCAGGTTTAAAGCAACTTTATCAAAGGACTCAAATACTGAGCAGAAATAAATTAGAAGTATTGTAATATAAAACAGGATACATAATATTAAAGAATTATATTAAAAATAAAACAAAATATATTAAAATACTACAAGTAAAATAAGATGTTTTAAAACTGAAATTAAATGGAATTTAAGTGATTCAGATTAAAATTGTTCCCTTTCAAAATTTCACAAAATAATTCCTCAGTATAAAACATTGAGTTTTCAGTAAAACAGCATTTTAAAAGAATTGAAAAATATATTGTTCTTAAATACCTCTGTATAAACACAGAGCTTCTACACCCTTATCATCTCCAATGGTAAATATAGAACTTTTTCTATTTCCGCAAAAATAAAATAATTGCTCATTCTTAAATTTACAGACCTTTTTTATGCAAAAGAGGATGTGGCATTTTACTTCTGAAAGAAATAGATGTTCTTGCTAGTCTCTTCTGAGTTTTAGTATTAGTACTGACACCTGCTGTGTTGAGGCTCACCTTTAGTTTCTGTGGTTTCATAAGGGATTATTCCCAATATTGAAGTGTTTGTTGCTGTATAATAGTGATTTTAATGAGAATTACCAAGGAAAGCCAGCCGATGTGATCTTTTTGGATTTCAGTAAAGCTTTTGATACTGTCTCTCACAGTACCCTCCTGGACAAAACGTCCAGCATACAGCTGGTTAAACATGTAATGTGGTGGGTGAGCAACTGGCTGATGGGTCTGGCTCAAAGGGTCATAGTAAATGGGGTTACATCACGCTGGCAGCCAGTCACTAGTGGGGTTCCCCACAGACCCGTCTTGGGGCTGGTACTCTTTAATTTCTTTGTAAATGACTTGGATGCAGGACTTGAAGGAATACTGATAAATTTTGCAGGTGACGCAAAACTGGGAGGAGCTGTTGACACTCTGGAGGGCAGAGAGGCCCTGCAGAGGGATCTGGACAGGCTGGAGAGCTGGGCAATCACCAACTGTATGAAGTTTAACAAGAGCAAGTACCAGATTTTACACCTGGGGCACAGCAATCCTGGATGTACAGACAGACTGGGGAATGAGAGTCTGGAGAGCAGCTCTGCAGAGAGGGACCTGGCAGTTCTGGTCAACGGCAAGTTGAACAGGAGCCAACAGCGTGCCCTGGCATCCAAGAGGGCCAACTGTGTCCTGTGTGCATCAAGTGCTGCATTGTAGCCGGTTGAGGGAGGGGATTGTCCCGCTTTGCTCTGAGCTGGTGCGGCCTCACCTCGAGTGCTGTGTGCAGGTTTGGGCGCCACAGTACATTAAGGATATAAAGCTATTAGAGAGTGTGCAGAGAAGGGACACAAAGCTGGTGATGGGTTTAGAGGAGAAACCATGCAAGGAGCAGCTAAAGTCACTTGGTTTGTTCAGCCTGGAGAAGGGGAGACTGAGGGGAGACCTCACTGCGGTCCACAGCTTCCTCAAAAGGGAGGAGGAGGGGCAGGCACAGATCCCTTCCCTCTAGTGACCTATGATAGGACCCAAAAATGTGCCAGGGGATGTTTAGGTTAGAGATTAGGAAAAGGTTTTTCACCCAGATGGTGGCGGAGCACTGGAACAGGCTCCCCAGGGAGGCAGTCATGGCACCAAGCCTGATGGTATTCAAGAAGTACTTGGACAACGCCCTCAGAGATGTGGTTTGAATGTGGAGTTGGACTTGATGATCCTTGTTGGTCCCTTCCAACTCAGGACATTCTATGATTCTATGACTGCTCAGTAGTTAATATGTTATGTCCTTAATTCAGCCCTCATGTCACCACATGCTGCCATGCCATCCCAAGACTTTTGGATTACCCTGCAACTTTATTTGGCAGCTATTTTCACTGTTCTGGCAATTCTGTAACATGCTGACTGTCATAATGCCACTTCAACCCTACCTTATTGCTTCCTTGACTGCTTCCCTTTAGTCCCTGCACAACAGGATAAAACTTAACACCGTTCCAGAAAAAAAAATCCACATCTAGGACATTGTACAATTTGTACATGATAGGGATTATTTTTTTTTTCTCAAGTCTGCCTCTATTGTGTCAGAAATGAAAAATCGATTAATTTATCTTCTACTCATGTCTGAACTTCATCTGAAAAAAAGAGGACATTCTTAATCCTGAAGGGTTAATCAGAGGAGAGGAATGGATATTCTACTCTTTCTCCCTTGGTTTAGTATCTCTTCTAAGCAACAGCATGCATCGTACATGTAAAGTCTTTCCTTCCACTCATGTACTCTAAACAGTTTTGTCCTTGCCAGTGAGGGAGAATATCCATTATGACAAAGTGTGCGATAGAAATTATTTTTAATGGAATTTTTCATTGCTATGGAAGCAATGACACAGCAGCCTCACAGCACAATGTCTTATTCTAGAGATGAGCTGTCATTTCATTCATGTCATTCAAACAGCAAACTTTCCTTCCTTTCTCTATAAAGCCAAACATTTGGTGTTCTCATCATTTGAGAACTATAACATTTCCAAAGAGGCCTAAGACAACATTATTGCATGCCACAAATCAGTCTTGCAAGTTCAAATGATGAAATGCAAAATGTCAAACATACACTTTTTCTTGTCAAGTTGATATTCTTCTACTGTATATTTAATGTCCAACTTATATAACTTCCATCAACTTGTTGGATTTCTTGAAGGCAAAAAGGCAGTTACTGTTAGGCATTTTTTAAAGGCCAAAGAAAGAAATTTTAGAAATAGCTCCTTCTGCAAATCCTTCCAGTTTAGATTTTGAAAAACAAGCCACCACACAACAATGTCCATAACATCTACCTTCTAAAGCGCTTACAATTGTATTGGTTTGGGAGTAATTTTAAAAATTTCTGAACATTTTCTCTGAGCAAACTACTTTGAAAATGCTCTTGTCTTTGCAGATTCAAAATCACAAGACATTCCTGATAGGGGTGATAGGTTGCATTTTATAGACCTGAGACATAATGTGGGTAAATAACCCATGTTACCCAAGGCTCCACCTCAAGAATCAGGTTCACTATGGATGCCATGTACTATTTCCATTAAACTGTTAAATATTAAACATAAACAAGAAAGCCTCTATCATCAGAGGATTTCATCCCACAATTCCAACAAAAATACATTTATACAAAACACGACATAGGCATAAATTTAATTAATGTTAAAGCATTTGCAGGATCTATGCAATGAGATTCTGCTGTTATTTTTAAACCCCAAGGGAGAACACCTCTGATTTAAATGGGTACAGTTCCATACACTTGATGTTAAGACTGACCATAATTACTTTGCTGAGTTAAAATGTAATGATTAAAAATACATTTACATATTGAAACTATTTATAATGCACCTCAAACAAGCCTCTGCTCCTAAGGAACCTACATTAACTGTTCCACAAAGACCATTTGCTGAAATTTGTCTCTTTATGTTGGTATGAAAATATAGAATGGCTTGTTGTTGTCTTTATTTTTGTCTTAGAGAATGCAGTGAGTACTTAAGAAAATATATTTTTCCTCTCTAACCTCCATTAGAACATACATGCTAGATTTATGCTTTATTTCTTTCTTTATTTTGGTTTTACATGGTGGTCTAAAAGCATTTCACAGGTGTTTGCTGGAACTCATTAGACTATTTGGAACTCCTTCATGCTCTCTAAAAGGCAATTAAAATGTGTCTGCAAATTACCTCATGTGGTCTGAAGCACAGCTGCCTCTCATCCCCCTGTTACTACGCGGTGTGTCCAAACAGCATAGAAAAGCTGCTTTGATACCTGCAGTTTACAAAGGCAAATTATGCCTTCATGAGTGACAAAAATCCTCTACATGCTTCGTAAGTCTTCAGTGCAATTGCCTTTGTTGCCACCAAAAATAATATTTGATAACAAGTTAAGAGTCACAACTAGTTAATTAAGTAGATAATACAGGCAAAGGGAAATCAGCAAGTACTCAAGTAATTCAAAGAGCAATTGCTGCGTACTCAGAAAACCTAGGTATATGCAGGTAAAGCATATATGATTCTAAATGGATAAGATGCATGGGATAGTATTTCTGTTTCGTGTTTCTGCTTAAAAGGGAGTGGTAAAAAAATCTATTATCTGAGCAGGTGTACTTCTAGAAGTTATTGTCATTCTGCAAATATCTGTCAACTAAAAACTCTGTTTGAACTTCTATTTTAGCTACTTTTCAGAGAGACCAAATTTGCTAAAATAAAGAAATTTTATACGTTTCTCTCAGCCCTTATTGAATTGCCCACTTCATTGGATATTCTGCATGAATAAAGACTGAATGAAAGAACTTTAAAACTTTTTTTCTCAATTGTTTTGTCCAGTCTATTTTACTTTTAAAAATGAGCTGTTTATGACACTGAACATTTTTACTTGCTTATCAAATCCTGAAAAAATAAATAAAACCTATATTTTCCTACTTTTCCTCCCCACTCAGCTGTGATCTCCATTTAAGTCTCTGTAGTCACAATACTCCATTACACCCAGCTGCAAGAATACTGAATACACCTGCATTCCTTCCAAACAAATTTCCATCTCTCCCGTTTCTCAGCTTACACTCTCCTTTCAGTCTTCTCTTAGTCCTTAATGCTCATTCCCTTCCTGTTACTTTCTTCCAGTAAGCCATAAAAAATGAATAAGTAATTACCATGCATTTTAAACAAAGCAATGTCTAGTAGTTACAAAACAACATACTGTTGCTTAATGGGAAATTTTACATGAGATGTGTCAATTAAATTGTGGGCTCAATAAGACTCCTGCAGAAGTGGCAGCTGTGGGTCTGAAGGCAACCCTAAATATATTCTACTTTTAGAAGTGCAGTCACATACTCAGTAACAGTGAGTGCACTTTTTAGGTTAAATTGCAGTTCCTACTGTGTAGAGGAGACTTGCAGATCACAGCAAGATCTATCTGTGTATCTAGAAAAATAAAATGTAGTCTAGAATGTAACATACATAGTAATTACACAGAACATCTTTGGGGGTGATCCCACAAACTCTTATGCAAATAATTTTAGTAGACTCAGTAGGAATTTGTACTTAACTATGGAAAAACTGACACCCCATATTTCTGGACCCTGAGTCTTTATAGCACACCTGCAAACAAAACCAGCATATTCTTCTCACAATAGCCTGAGGGATAAACTTGTCTTTTATGTGAATACAAAGTTGTTAGCTTTGTCAGAGTCTTAACATCAGAGTAATTGTTTTCGCTCCTGATCTCACATCTGTTTTCTATGATTAGAATGAGAAAAAGAACTTACTATCACATAACATTCAACCATCAGGTTTACACCAGCTACATCATATACTTGTTTAAAAATTCCTAGAGGTACTCTCTTCCAAACCCCTACAGCACCTTTTCTAGTCCATATCCACCTTAGCTGTTTACTAAGTGGATTGTTGTGGCTTATGATGTCATTATGTGAGGTACCTTTACAAAATGTTCAGAATTGGAAGTGAAATAAAAAGTTGTATTTCAGTAGAAGAAAATAATTAAAACTCTACCAACAGATAAAGAAATTATTTTCCTATATGATAACTGAGTACAAAGACATTCCCAAAGCTTTGGAAGGCAGCCAGTAAAAGCTGTCTTAAAACAGCAGTATCCTGAACCTTCCAAATTGTGCTCAGCTGGAAGTACAGTCAGGCCCAGGCCAAGACAGACAGACGCACACTGTTAATTACATTAACTAAAGGTATTTGCAATTTTGTAAATAAATTGCACCCACAACTAAATCAATAAAGTAGTGATATGACACTCACAGTAATTATACTCTTTTCAGAACCACAGAAATTTTGGGGTGTCTTCTTGTACACTCTTACGTGACTTATTCTAGTGGCGATGTCAGCGACAGCTCTGAATTTCCTTCCTTTGAATGCAGTTTAAGATCCTATAGTTACACTAATAAGATTTTTTTAATTTAATGGTAGCACGTGTTGTGTAATACAACATTTGATATGGAATATTTAGTACTGGCAGTACTCAAAAACTTGATACTTGTTAAACCTGTAGCAAAGCCATGTAGAAGTTTTACTGAGTAAATCTAGAAGTTCTCTACCTATGACTCACTTAATTATCAGCTCCATTTGTAGAAGGATGATTCATGTAAAAGTCTTGCAGGATCTTTAATTTACTTTAGAAACTAAAGGTAAAAAGATGGACAAGAATTCAAGGAAACTATGTCGATTTTAATTCAAATTTGATTGTTTCACTATAATTTTCAGTGGTGTACTGTGCATTTTTTTTTTGGACTTGAAGGGAATGTGTATAAGAAAAAATATTTGCAACATTCATGATGAGTAAGAAAAAAACCATTATGACTTCATTATGTTCATAGCTGTCTAGTTACTATTTGAACTTTACCTACTTTGGGGTGTCAGCTTGCACTAGTCTTCTCATCTTAACTGAATGGTTTGGGAAGTGTGCCATCTCTTCTGCGTTTGTACAGTAGCTGGAATAGTTGGAGGAACTGTAGCTCCTATGTACCACAAACTCCAGTGAGGCTAAGCACCTGCTTTCAATTATATATTAAGTATGTGCTGAATCATGTTAAAAAGATCTTTTTCTTCATGTTGAATTAAATAACATTTATTCCTCTTTATCTTACAGATGCATCATTTTCATTTCACTACAGACGGTTACACATATTTGAAATACTGTTACTGGTATGTTCTTCTCCACACTCTCAAACTGACACCACTTTTCAAACTGATTGGCATAACTTAAATAACCTTACCAAATACAAGTTTATAGTGGAAATACTGAGAGACTTAAATGTAAGAATTTAAGGTTAAAAACCTGACCTGATTGCTTCTTCTATGGGGTTCTTTTTTAGTATAAAAAGAGTATATAAACCAAATGTCTGCCACTGATTTTGTACTTTTACAAGCACTAACATTTTAACAGCAGAAATGTTAAATATCAAAGTAATAGATGAGCATTCCACTAGAAGGCAATTTCACTAAATACCACAGGTATTAATCTTTCTGAATCTTAATTATACCCTTTTGACATATTATCCTTATCTGACCTTTCCTTCAGAACTGCATGAATAGATGTGAGATAGGTAGGCAAACTCAGTTATGGTTGCCATCAGACATGCAGCAGTTTAATGCAAAGAATGAATGGGCATAAAGATGCAGCTCATATACAGTGCAGAAAGCCACTAAGCCACTATTTTCTGAAAGTTCTAATTTAAGTTCTAGCTTTCGTTCCAGGATTTTCTATCAGGTTCTCTTTTCTGGCTTTGTTCATGCCACAGAACATGAAGTTTTAATAAAGTACTAAGAGTGTAGAACTATAAGATACTGCTGAAGAGTTAAACTTTTTGAACTAGAACCATCCAAGCAACATTTAAAAACAATCAGTAATGGCAGTCCTTAATCAAAGAAACTGAATTTCAGTTGAGAATAGTAAGGGCTGGCAGTTCCAACATTAAAAAAGTAATGATTCTGCCATTAAGCCACACTTACACCAATCAATGCTGGAAAGTATCCAGAGTTTATTAGATCAACTGATTGAGCAAAAGTGGGTAACTTGGGCATATAAGATTTAGGAAATGTTGCATGAGAGTTATAGTGCAGTGATGATTCACAAGAGATCCAAGTACTACTCTGACCTTAAGAAAGTTACTTCACTTTCCATGGTCACAGTTTTCACATCCACATAGATGTTTGAGATAGTGTCCCTTAATGTTATCCACTTTTGTCCTGTGCTTACACTGTTTCTTATGGCATTTACAAATCTAGGGCAATTCTATTACATGTTATACAGTTTGACTCTCAAGTGAAGTTTTGCATTATAAATTCTCGGCTGGAAGAATCTGCAGCACTAAGCTATGTGTATCTTGCAACAGTTTTATAGCAATCTACATTATCCACAAATTTCCCACCATGACCTGTTAGGCAGCCTGTATCTCTAATGGCCTTTCATTAGAAAAACACAGCCTCTAAGATATTGTCTGAAGTACCTGAAAGCAGAATGACACATTATAAAATGAATGAAATTGTTACAATACCACATTAGTCTGAAAATTAAATATGAATAGTTTCTTAAAACTCACCATTGTTAGAAGTAAAACATGGACAAATTTTTTGAGCCAAAATGCTTGCTGACTCAATCTGAGACTTACTGTTGATTTTTAAGAATGCTTTAACTTTTTAATTACCTGCTTAGCAATTTTTCAGATGCATAATGATTCTCCTATGTATCATTAAGCTGAACATAGCCTTAAGATTAATTTTTATCAATGTATGTGCACAATGTTATTTGAGAAATACAGTATCAACCAACTAAAATAAAAATATGCTAATTGAAACACAAACATATCTCCAGTAACACAGACTTTCTGCAAACTGCAGATGTTCTCCTGACTGTTTATTATTTATATTTTTAGCTAGAAATTAACATAAAAGCATAAAATAAGAAATTAAAATTATGAAAAATACCAACTTCTGAGTTGTTATTACATAAATGTGATGGTTATTAATAATACCATACATAAACTGGGGGCTTGCTTCATCGTAGATAAATATGATTATTTCCCTGAGACAAATCCACACCTGTCTTTGAGTCCTTCCAGCAATCCCTGTTTTCTGAGTAGAAATCAACTGAATTAATAATATTTGATAAATATTTACTCTGCATACCTGCACTGACTCTTTTTTTTGTGTTTTCTGTTTAAATTTGTATTGCATTAAGAATTGCCATTTTTGATAGTATTTTATTCACTCAAAAAGGTTAAATGATTATTAACTCTGACTAAGTGGCCGGATAAGTGTTCTTGAAATTTGTGATAGTTTGATTGGGGCTGTTGTTCCACTTTGTTGTATTCTTCATTTCCTCTCATGCTTCACTATTAAAGTGATTTTTGTAGTTTGTATCCACGCATACAAAAGATTTAAGTAGAAAACTCCAAAGCTCTCCCTGTTTGCAAATCCTAAACAGCTTTAATAAGAGAATATAAAATTGTACCCCTAAAATCACTAAAGTATTCATAAACAGCATCTTTTTCAGGATAAAGCCTGTTGGATTACATATAATCAGTGCATATTGTGATCCAGTCTTTTTTTCTGAGAAATGCATGTTTTGTATTTCTAAACATGCACTTCTGAGAATGGGGTTTGCTCTTAAAACTTCAAGTGTCCAAAACTGAACTTTCAGATCAGTGAGGTGAGAAATAGCCAGGAACAAGGTTTTGCACACATATATGGGAATTATAGGGGGGAAACATATTAAAGGATAGTCTAACTTCTTTAACTTTGATTAAGGCACCAGTGAAAGGAATGTTTGTGAAAATGTCTCCCCTACTATTAACACCAAATTAATGCATATGTAATTATAAATGTAATTATGTTAATTGCTCTAATTAGTTTAACATGAATTGTGTCTGTACAATTTGAGTTTTATTTATTGTGAAGGTAAGGGAAGATTTTCAAAACTGATGTAGAGCAGTACTTTTTATTGCTCAATGGATTAAATCTCTCCTACGTTACTGGTGTCTTACCCAGAGGTATTGTACCTAGTGGATTAGGACTTCAAATACTATTAGGATATGAAACTCTTTACAGCAAAATCCAAGACTCTAGTAATTATTATCCAAGTCTTTCAATGATTTTTTGATGTTTGGGTTGAGCTTTCAGGAAGAAGATTAAAAAAGAGAGAAGAAAAAAAAAGAAAAAAAATATTTTCAGTTGATATAAGAGTCTTCAATGTTTCATCTATTGATTTTCTTCAGATCTTTAAATTCACAGTGTGACTTATATTCCATGAAATAGGGTCATTGATATCTGAAAACGTACTACAAAAAATATACACTTCATATCCCTTGGACTGAAACACATAATTGTCTAATGAAAAGGTTATCCAGTGTGTTAAATCCATCACTTACAGATTTTTTTTTTCTTGCTTCTAAGTGAACAGATTTTGCTCTGTTTTAAGAGAGGAAAAGCTTCATGGTGACTGAAAAAGCCTGTGGGTACTGTACTGTTTGACAATGAGCTTAGAGTGCATTATTTTCCTTTTTTTTTTTAATTTTTGGTAATGTGAGTTTTTATACAGGGATATCCCTAAACTGACCACCATAGTAACACACTCTGGCCGCAAATTTGTATTTCTTGTACTACCGCCTTTCATATTTCCAACATTTATCAAAAGAGCAAATAAAGAAGATCTAAGATTTAAAGGAAAACTTGAATTAAACACTGATGAACAAAAGCAGTCAAAACCAATTAGCAAGCTGTTTCACAATATGATACTGCCTTTACAAAGTCCAACTTCTAAACCAGTACTTTTTTTGAATCTTCCCCTCTATAAAATTTTTTGGTACATTTTCAAGCTTTTTTCTTTATACACATGAAAGCTGTGATGCTCGGTAATCAAATGATCTCTAGAGCAGAGGCTTTAAGTAAAATATGGCATGATGTGTGATTAACTTTTCTCTTGCCAGTTGTATTGTTACTGCAAAGTAAATAAAAATTTGCAGTTTTCTATCCAGCAGAATTTCAAATTAAATAAAAGAATATGAAAGGCATTCTGTGAACTATTAAAATAACCAGATTATAGTTTAAAGTCATGAACAATTGTATATGTATTTAATTTTTCATTATTACCAATGAAGACAATTAAGTTACTAATGTTACTTTAATTTAATCATACCTGTGTTTATCAGATTAGTCTTTAAATTTCCAATTTTGAAGCAGAATAATTATTGGAAGAGTTTTTTACATTTCCAAGAAATCTTAACTCTTCCTTATTTAAATTAAATTCATTATAAACAAACAATTAGTAGACTATTTACAGTGACTTTGAGTGGAAGAACAACATTCCAGGTTCTTTATAAAATTGAGCAGAAGAATGCATTTATTTTGCTTTTACTGTTATAGGTGATCTCAAACTGTGCATTGCAGAATTCATTCATGGGGGGCAATAACCATTTAATCTCACCACTGCCTCACTTTCAGGTTGAAGGAGACCTTGACATTACCTCTACCAAGACATGTAAGCGAATTTAGAGGCACAATACAGAAAAAGAAACCTCCACATGAGGTATTAACAGTCAGAAATGAAAAAAAAAAATCAAGTATATTTTATCCATTAAAACCTTGCAGAAACAGAAAAAATGTATTTTAAAGGCTTTCCTTAAAAAGATCATTTTTATCAAAACACTCATCATTATATTCTATAGGAATTTTCAAAGTATCTTACGCAGTATAGCTTAATTTAATCTTTTTCATGAAAGACGGCAATCTCTGGTTCTTCACTGTGAGCAATATGTGATTCCTAAAGGAATAAAACGTTGCAGTGCAGAGTTTACATTCCTATTCACTCCTTGACTGAAACTCCCAAAAGATGTTAATTTATATCCCTCCCAAAAGAAAACAAAACCCACACCTTAAAAAAGAGAGAAATGTGGATATCAAAATCCCTTAATAGTAGTCCTCCCAACATCCTGAGCTTTAAGTCAGTCAGTATTTAAAAGCAGAGATCTAGGAATCAGTTTCAATGATGTATCAATTCTATCATAGCTTAACACAGAATTTGCTCAACTTCTGAGCATTATTTAAAATTGGGGTGCAAAAGTCGATATACGTAATAAGAAGACAACTGGGTTTTTTTCCTTAAAACATTCAGGCTAAGCCATTGTTTTGTTCTCAGTTTCAGCAGACTGTTGAAAAAAAGATTGTCCCTGCACTTAGCTATTAAGCATTATAAGGCAAAATACAAACAAACATACAAACAGAAAAACCCAATAGCTACCATCTCAAACATCCTCTACAAGTTGTCAACCTTTCCAAAGCCTTATGATCATCATGAAGCCCATACATCTAAGAAACCATATTCTGTATTGCCCAAATCTTGGAATCTCTTTTCCACCTATTTCAAAATTCAACTTTCTTCCTCGACTGGATGTACTACTTTAGAAGCTCCTGCTTTTTGTGGCTTGAGATATAAAATACAGTATTAAAGTAGCTAAAATTGCCACTGCAGTACCAACTTCAATATAGATTGTTAGTATTGTAACACAGTTTTCCACCTAGGGTTTTTGCCTTTTGTCATATGCTTGTAACGTTCTGACTTAGAGAAGAGGAATGAGACTGCTTTAAGCAAGGGCAAACCTCACTGGAACATTTCACATACTTGGATTTATTTGTGTTTATACCTCTTGCTGGACATGGCCCATGAAATCTGACTGTAATTCTCCTGAAGTCTTTGGAACATTTTTTGCTGATTTCCATTTACTTTAGACCATACATTTATAGACAAGTTCATAGTATCTTAATTCTATACTCCATAAATGTGTGTTCATCTGTGTCGTACAAGCTTACACTGAATAGCTTTCTACTGTCCTATATCTGAGCAAAGGAGTAGTGAGTTCAAGGGAAATGATGTTAAAATACAAAGTATTATGTTTTCTCTAAAGATGAGAAAGTTTGACCATTGTCAGTTATTCTATGATTAATTTATTCAGTAGTACTTTAGCAATAACACTTTGAAGGATAAAATTCTGATCTCTGTAAATAAACATGGTCATTCTGTAAAGAGGAGTTAGAATCAGACTTTTTACCAACTCCCTGGTCTCTTGCTCTATGAGAACCAGAGTTGTTCTCTTAAGTGAGACTAATGCTATTTTCTGAGCAGTAATTGTTGTGCTTCCCCTGTACTGGAAGATGGCCACTTCTGTTGATGCATATGCTGGAAGGAAGTATGTCCAGCCAGCTCACATACATGGTTTTCTGAACACCCCATGAACAAATTCTCCTGTCATATTGCTCTTGTTTGTAAGCAATGAGCTTTTTCTAACTGCAAGCGAGATTCAAGTACAGTTGTAGCCAGGTATGAAGAAGTCACGGAATGACTGTTCTTATTGATGGGACAAAGGGAAATACCATTTGCTAGTTTTGGGTAACAATACATTACATTATTGATAGTGCTCAGATTAACACTAGTAGAAAAGCACAGCAGGAATACATTAAAAATGAATTTCTCAGTGAATAAGAATTCATGATGTTTAACTTTAAGGCAAAAGCAACCAGGGCACTTTGAGTAACAGCTTTAAGTGGATGATTAGCTAAGGGGATTCAACACTTAATAGCCAAAATAAATTACTGTAATTATTTTATTACCTATGCTAACTGATTTCATTGTTTTTATTGAAATAACAGCTCCCTAAAGAATAGAATGTTGCTTCAAAGAATCCCAGCTGCAAGCTTCTGTGTTCTCTTGTGGCAGTCAAAAACAACAACAAAAATAGCTGTCATTAATAATACTCTTAATAACTATACTACAGCATCTTGGAAATACATTCCAGATTTGTCTGTACACCTGGACTTGAATATGAAGTTTCCCAGGCACTGGAGGGTTTTAGGTGGAATTAAAATAAATCTGTAAAGCACTTATTAAAATAAACATGAATATTTATGGAGAACAATGGAATGCTTTAAATAGATTTTTAATAAATGTGTGATTAGTTGAAGAGACTGAGAAATCTTTTAGTCTGACCTTAGAAGAATTATTTAAAAATCTGTATACTTCTGCTTTTGCTCTTACTGTGAAGTGTTAAAAATATATAATCTATGCCAGAATGATTTTCAAAGAACCTTACTGAAACATATAGTGAATTTTTATGGAGTTCACCCACATCACCTTTAAGATCCTACCCAGATCTAACTTTGAGCTAATTTGAATTCATGTCAGTCTGTATTGCTGTTCAATACCTGCTGCACCCTCCTTTTTCCTACCTTTCCCCTGCTGCAGGCTCCCATCTTACATCCCGCTCTAAGTTAGAACTTACTGGAAAAACTCCAGTTAGCTGCTAGGAACTAAAGACAGGACTCATTTCATCATCTCCTCTTGCATGCTTAAAAAATTAACAGTAGTATACAAGAAAGAGTACTGATGGCTTAATTTGCAGGCTGCATTTTACTGATTTGCACCAGGTCGTCTACAATCGGATACTCATGAAACATGTGCCTTCCTTTTGTATACTGGTGAACCAGCTACAACTGTGATGCTGTAAGGCTCTATTATATCAAGGACAAGAGAGCTGAAGTTCTCTATGTTATACAAAACAGAGCCAAATAATTCTGGGACTGAATCCAGTAGTAAAAATTCACATCCTAAAGACACTGATCAACAGCGTATTTTGACTGACCGGTCTATGTTCCTCTGCTTTCTAATGCCTCAACAAATGCCTAATTCTCCTGCACAGCTGGGGAAACTGATTATCATAATTTTTGTTGCTGTTTTTTATTTTTTAAATTTTGTATACTATAATACACTCGTACCATACACATAATTGGACACTGGGATTTTCTCATTTGTTACTTGTGGGCTTCAACAGAATTTTGGGTCTAACAGATGTTAGTCTGAACAGACAACCAGCTACCTATGGTACAGCTCATCATCACTTTGTCACAAGAGCCAGAACTTTAAATCAAAACAAGAAATGAAGACTCACAGAGTCACAGCAGTAACACAAGCTACAGAAAGGCCCATTGAGCCACGGCCTTTCTATTGGTGAGATCAAATGTTTGAGTCTCAGTCCACATTATCTGATTACCTTAACAAAAACTATTGAGTCTAGAATCTAGCCTAAACTCCATTTTGAGAGACTGGTCTCAATGTGCTGATAAGGCCTCAACGTGATGTCACCAGCCCAATGAACTGATTGCAAGAATCAGTGCGTGTCTCCTTACTGTTGGAGAATCAAAAGAAAACAGATTGAGGAACCTTCAGCTAGTGTGCAAAATATTGGAGAATTTATTCATATTATTTATTAGTGGTAGCAGTGACCCTATGAACGTCAAAAAAGGCTTAGCATGATTCCATTTAGTTGGTTTTTTTTGTGGGTTATTTTTTTGTTGTTTTGTTTTGTTTTGTTTTCCAAGGAAAACATATCTCTTGAAAGGAAAAGTAAAATAGCGCATGCACAAAACTTTCTAAAATTAAATGACGCAGTAATTTGCCAAAAATACTGGCAAAATTGCTGGCAATGCTGTTAAAAAAACAGTGTCAATTAAATAAGATTTGGCATTAACAAAGACAAAATTAAACCTTCAAAATCAGGCATTATACAAATTATGGCTTCTCAGTATCATGAAATCATATTCACTGTGTGTATCTTCTGACATTTTGAATGTTAATATTTGGACATCTAACACTGATAAGAATAATATAATCCTCACAGGGTTTTGCAAAAATAGTATTTGCATTAGTAATCATGTTGTAACTAAGCATGGAATACCATTAAGAAAATTGGTGAAATGCTGTTAGGTACATGAAATATTCTTTGTAATGACTTTGGACTATTAAAACTTTGATGCTACAGTAATGTTGGGGTTTAATTTCCTTGATTTTGTGTTTTAAAAAAATATCTGAAATATCTCTACTGATTACGCAACATATCTACTTGTATTACTGGTAACGGGAACTCCACGATAGCACAGCAGCAGTAAACAAGAGTAAGGAGCACTGATGTTCAAAACCTCATACTGTATATTTAGTAATCTAACACTTTGATTAGACATGGGAAAAGCTGACTGATTTTCAGGCCTGCAGTTCCTTCATCCACTCTGATAAGTAGAAGTATAGTTTATGTAAAACACAGATTACACTCAACTGTTTAATACAACCTTAAAACTGAGGCAAAAGAGAGGTTAAGAGGGGGAAGGGGAAAGCAGCCTGCTGGGCGCCAGCCCCCTGCACCGCAGGGCAGGGCCGGCACAATCACCCTCTTTGGGCAGCTCCCATCACAGGGCCACACTTCTGTGTGGACTTCTTTCTGTGGACTGCTAAGTGAAATCTGCACATCAAACCAATACCCAAACCAGAAACGTCTCAGTAGCAATCAGTTCGAGGTCTCACAGCAGTTCGCTGCAGGGCCACACAAACAGCCATTCCAGCACAGGTCAGGCAACAGGCAGGTTGCAGCTCTTTGAAGGGCTGCTCACTGGTGCCTGCACAGCTGTTGTGGGGCCATATTGGGAAACAATCTGCATTTAAAAAATCCAGACACTCCTTTTTGCCACCAAAGACAGTTATTTTGTTTCTAACTGTAATAATTTCAGTCATTCTGGTTATGATGCAACTCCATAAACACTTGCACCAACCCAGTGGGGAGCAGGGTGAACAGATTAGCAGTGACCCCTGAAATAGAACCGTACCTGAAATGACCACATGATTTTGAGACTCATGCTACTATTTCTTACTCTTGGATTTGGAGTTGCTCTTCCTCAGCACTGGAATTCAGTCTTTTTGAAGGTATCTATCAGTCAACAAAATATTCTGTAATCAAGTTGTCAGCTAATTCAAGTTGGATAAAAATACTCTTAATCCTACTTTTGTCCCTTCAGGACAAAATTAACCTTAGGTTCTTGAACTGCCTTTTATCTTTCATATAGCATCATCTTCAAATCATATTTTCAGTCATCACCTCAGATAATATAATTTAATAATTCTATTTAAAATTATTTATTTTTTTTGTATTCTCATCTTTATTACTGCTGATTTCCAAGACCGTGCATGTGCACATGTACCGCAGAAGTGACTTCCCTCGTAATTACAGTCTGTTCCTCTTCTCAGCTAGAGGCACAGGGAGGAAATCAATGATTCTGTGACATCAAGCTTACTTATGCAGTAATGAACTGTGATGCTACAGATACTTGATTGTGGCAACCTGGAATGAATCACAGCCAGAGAAGGATGATGAGAACAGAAATGCTTTTTGTTATGCACACATCTTGGTAATTACCTGCGGTGGACACAGGCATGCAGCAGCAAACATGATGCTTCTTTAGTTTAAAGGAACTTCATGAAGTAAAATCTGTCTGGAAAACCACACAATCAATAACACTGTAGTCATTTGCCCCCTATATAACTAAAAACTTTACCCAAAAATTAGGATCCAAGGAGACAGTGGATAAAAAATATCTGTTATGTAAAAGAGTGTGAAATGGTTGCAATATAAATTGTTTGGCTTATAAATTTTAAGCCTCGCAGTAAAGACTGAATCATAATGTGATGTAAATCAGTCAAGCTCCAAGAACATTGAAGGCTGATTTACACCAGCTGAAGATCTACCTCCATGTATTCAATCAGTCTTTGCACAGAGTGATCTCACAGTACTAATGAATTCACAGAGATTAGAGAAACGAGCCGAAGTTAAAAGAAAACAGACCAAGAATGATGCAGGCACATCCAAAAGCTGTTTAACAGCTTTCACAAGAAAGAGACAATGGGGAATGTCTTGCCTCTACTGCAGTCCATCTTGCAATAACTAACACTCAGACAGTGTAAAACATGAAGGCAACAAAATCTGTCTATTTTTAGTTACTCTTCAGTGCTCTTGGTGACTGCCCAAAGGACATCTGCCACTACCGGCTTAGGTCTGCCCTTTCCAGTGAGATCACTTTGCTTTAAAATTAGTTACATACCTGTTGTATGAAGAACAGAGGCACACATGGGAAAGCTTCACCTTGTGTTCCTTACAAATACTTTGTTTAATGTAGCTAAACAGTGTCTACTTCAAGGTACAGAGAAATTCCAGTCTTGATTTTATGTAGATATCCAAACCTCAGAAGGAATACAGACACTCTGTATATAAACATTTGCCTAAGTGATTGCTAAACATAGTGAGAAGTGTCTCTTTCCCTTATTTGTATCAATTTTACATCTACTTCTATTAAGCAACAGAAAAGTATACATTAAGAAAAATTCAAAATGTGAGGTAAACTGGGATATAAACTACACCAATTATGAATTAGTCAAAAAAGGAGAGAGAAAGAACTTATGTATTAAATAAGGGAGTAAAAGAAGATTAAATAAATAAACCAAACATATAGTAAGTATTTCTCTAACGCTTTTCTTGGCACTTTAGTCTTGACACTTTTTTTATCCTGATGGTCTCATATCCTTCCCCTAATTCTGCCTGAGTGTGAGAACAGATGCAATTGCTTTGCATGGCTGTGAAAAAGTTATTTCTAATAGTGAATCTTCCTTCTGCCCTGCCCCCAAAAGAGGACAACCGTTCATTCCCCAGATTTAGGTGCAGATACTCAAGTAGTCTCTCCTCTGAGTAATCTTAGATGAATTTGAAAGCAGAGGTATGGAAGATGTAATAGAATCCCCTTCCCTCTGAGTAACAGCAGGTGAAGATGTGGAGAGTCAGTTTATTTTGCTGCCTTCAGAGACTCCCTCCCTGCCCCAGCTCCAAACCAACACACATGACTAAAAATCTCAGAAGATATAAACCATTTCAACAGACTTGCTTCTGCTAGACATCTGCTCCTGCTCTTTACCTGATTTTAAATTCACCAAAGAGCCTGTGTCAAACTATTTATCTTTACACTTTATTTTCAAAGACAAGCTTTTACCCAGTTTTCAGATGTTTAGATCACTGCTGGCTTTAGACATAGCACACACCTTTGGGAATTACACTAACAATATTGCCATGCTTAAAATTTTGTGTGATACCAATGTGACTACATTTGTCTCCAAAAGTAAATGTTTTCAGCTAAAGAAATATAGAAAAAAAAAAGTAGAATGCCAAATCCAGAAACTGGGAACGATGCTACTGCTGGTGTAATACTACAGATCCTGCAGTACTGCTTTATATATTTCTATAATTTAACAGTTGTTTAAAAATACAAAAAAGAAAAGCAGAAAGGAAACATAAAAAGGGCCAAAGTTTGCATTAGAATAGAAAAAGTCAAGTTTCACACCTAAGAATAAAAATGAATGTGCACACAGGTACACGTTGCATATATGTATGTACATCCTGTTTCTCTAATAGAGCTCATGTGCTAACTTCATGTGACACTTTTGCTAACTGCTCCAGAAGTACAGCCAAACAGAGGTGCCAGGTACTTTCAGAGCTTCTCCTAGGCTTTAAGTATGAGAAATTTAAGTGTTTCAACCTGTAGACCAGACTATTCTGTGCCATACAGACAGATTAAGCTATGGCAGGATACAGTTGCCATGGTAGGACACCTATATTCTCATTCCTTTTTATGATCATGATGTGCTTTAGGGACACATAATAAAACACATGTGCTCATTTAAAGTGAGAGAGGGATAGGGACATGTTTTTAGGAAGGAGCTCTGCAAGGAAGCATTATAAAAGAGAACAGAAGAGGTTGCACTGGTGGAGAGACACCACCAGCTTTTCTTCTGTTACCACCCTCTGGGCAAGGTTACAAGAAAATGATTCTGCCATTGTCAAAGAGGTGGGAAAAGTGCAGTACTTACCTACTTGTAGCAACCAGCCAGAGTAGCCCGTGTGCCTTTAGAAAGCAGTCAGCCTGTGCTAGTCTGTGGGATTTTGACTTCACCAGATAGTTAAGAGGAAAAAGTAAATAAGCATCCTACCTTTACTGTGCTCCACTTGGGAGAGTATTGCTTGTGTTAGCTGTAGCATGAAGATCATTACTGATACTTGAGCCGCTGCAAAGTCAGTCAAAGTCAGCAACTTTTACAAACTACATCAGATAAAGGACATTCCAGTTCTGTGGTGATGCCACAAGCTCATCAAAGCGCCTAAAGTTCAGGTCTTTCCCAACTACAGTGTGGAAATACCTGTGTTATGAAAAAACAAAGAGATTTATAAATGCTTTTACTGTTAGAAAGATCATATGGAATCCTCTTATGATGTGGACCATTGCAATTTTACTAGGGACTCAGCTCTTTGAAAAAATGAAATGAAGTACTGGTAATGGATGCTGCACTTTACAGCAAGACTCTTGACATCATAAATCAAAGTCTAATTTCAGATAACAGCATCGTTTATGTGTAGTCTGGTCTAATATGATCAAAGAATCATAGAATCATTAAGGCTGGAAAAGACCTCCAGGATCATTAAGTCCAACCATCAGCCCAACACCACCATGTCTCCTAAACCCATGCCCTGAAGTGTCACGTCTACACGTCTTCTAAATACCTCCAGGGATGGTGACTCCATCACCTCTCTGGGCAGCCTGTTCCAATGTCTGACTACTCTCTCAGTAAAGAAATCTTTCCTAATATCCAATCTAAACCTCCCCTGATGCAGCTTGAAGCTGTTTCCTTTCACTGTATCACTAATAACTTGGGAGAAGAGACCAACCCCCCCTCACTACAACCTCTTGTCAGGTAGTTGTAGAGAGCGATAAGGTGTCCCCTCAGCCTCCTCTTCTCCAGGCTAAACAACCCCAGGTCCCTCCACCTCTCATCATAAGACCCTTCACCAGCTTCGTTGCCCTTCTCTGGACATGCTCCAGCACCTCGATGTCCTTCTTGTACTGAGGGGCCCAAAACTGAACACAATATTCAAGGTGCGGCCTCACCAGGGCTGCGTACAGGAGCATGATCACTTCCCTGCTCCTGCTGGCCACACTATTCCTGATACAAGCCAGGATGCTGTTGGCCTTCTTGGCCACCTGGGCACGCTGCTGGCTCATGTTCAGCCGGCTGTCAGCCAGCACCCCCAGGTCCTTCTCCACTGGGTATGTTTCCAGCCACTCTTCCCCAGGCCTGTAGGGGTGCACTTTTGCACCTCTTCACATGATGTCTGAAGGTAAATGGTGAGCTGGATATGGAATAATTCTATGAAGGACCTCTGGACTGTGACAGTCAAAGAACAAAGAAATGTGACTGTTGTGAGCAGTTTCAAACATTTAATCTAAAGTAATAGTTATTTCTTCTAGGCAAGAAAAAGACAGCACCCAGACAGAAACTTAATATAATATCATATTCTCTTTTTATTAACATGGTCACAATTCCCACTGATTAGAATTTACTAATTCTACACTGAACAGAATTTACTTCAACAGCACAAAGAAATACAATTGTCACTCAAGCCCTCTCTTCAAAAATCTTTTAATTTTATACAGGGAACTTGCTTTTCTATGGCTGTGGCCTACTTGGAATTATTTCTTTGCCTGCCCAGAGAAGATATGAACATACCATGGTATATTCAAGCTACGAAATTGCCTCCAATAGCACATTACAACTAATACATTTGACCCTTCACACCATTGTGCTATAAGCAAACTGCATTATTTTAGCTATAGTAGTCAAGAATCTTTATAGAAGCCGCCAAGCACTTTTAACTTTCCTTTTATCTCTTTCAGTAAAGACAGTACCCAGAATTCTTCATTACTTATTATTTCAGAGCTTCAGGAATATTCATTTGGCATTTTTTTTCTGTGCTGGGCCATGTTCTCAAAAAGTATTCAGTGTTATTTACAAAAGTCCTACCATTCACATTTCCTATTTTTGACATCAAAGCCACCAGCCTCAAAGGTGAGGCAATCTCTGCAACTGACACAGCAATGCTACCAAGTATTAAATGTTAAACAGGTTCCTCTAATGGTTTCTAAAATAATAGTGGAAGGCAGAAGCTACAAAATTGTCTCCAGTAACACAATACAACTAATACATTTGACCCTGCATTATTATAATACACTGATGTGTGCATTCATAGTTCAAGTGTTGCTTTAAAGACTTCTTTTTCAGCATATGTATAGGCAGACATTATTTCACATGTAATACCAATAAGATGATACACGGACAATGTTCTAAAACAGACATGACATATAAAAATAAAACAGAAGAGAATGGACCTCTGAAAATAGAGTTATCAATTTTACAGGAAATACATCAAAATTCAGATCACGTTAAGCTTAAAAATGTGATGTAATACCTGTATACATTGCATTTATAAGCGTCTTATTATTTTTTCAGTGTTTCTGTCCCAGGTTATCAGATGGTTGCCTGCTACTCTCCAACCTGTCAGGGTATGAGCTGTACTATAACCATTAAAATAACAGTTTGTAGCCAATTTACAAAAAAAAAAAAAAAAAAAAAGGAAAAAAGAAATTAATTTATTATATCCGACTCCCAACTGTGATTAGAATGTCAGTTACAGCTGCTGCCTTGTTATAACACCTCAACACTTCTTAGCTCACAAGGACAAATTCAATGTGAGAATGCCCTGCATTCATTGTGTAATTATCAACCTCACACATCTTGGAAATGGAGTACAGCTCCAACATGTGTATGACTAAAAACGTTACCATAAGATTATGGTCTGGAACAATAAAACGATTTCCTACTGTAGTTAATAGCCTATTATAATGGGAAAACAATGGCAATATAAAACCTTTTCTTTATCTTGAGATTTTATAGAAGGATTCCTCATTGGAAAAATTATATGATTCAGATAATTTGTAAAAAACAAAAAGGAGTCAAATGCTGGAAGAGGAAGGCCAAGAACTTGCTCATGAATTGGCAGTCTGCCTGAAGCACCTCTGTTGGGGAATATGCAACTCTAATCTTTATCATGGAATGATCACAAATGGACTGTTTCAGAATACCATCTGTTCTCACTGAAGCATTGGATCAGCAGGCTGCATGCTTCGGTCTGTCCTTCACCTTGTATGTGGGATTTTCAGCAAAGCTCCCATTTTGGAAAGGGAGGGTTGTGTTCAACAGAACGCTGCTGTAGAACCTGATTTATAATTTTTTTTTTTCATTATTTTTGCAGTGTCTGTATTTTGATTTTCCATATTTCTCTGAGGTAAGCTCCAGATAAAATGCTCATACTAAGGGAGTATTTACTTCTGATTTCTATTTTCCCTTTGTGAAAACTAAGCGTCGTTACCAGCTGTAGTGTCCAGACAAGCTCTTATGAGACTACTGTTCCTCCCAGCGACCCTTCTGGATTATCACATTGTGTAGATATCTGTATGTCTGTATCTACACGGCATGTGTGTGAGTAGATCTGAATTTACTATTAATTCCAGATATTAATGTATAAGACAATAAGGAAATTATTGGCACAAATGGAATGCAAAAGGACTTGACTCAGTTCATCACTCCCCATCCCTGTGTAGAGGGCACTATGCTGCACAGCTGGTTAAACCCCTGCAAAGCCATTAGCTCATCAGCAATTAATCACTGATCCTGTTTCACATCTGACTAGATATGCAATATTGCAACTGGACATGCTCACAGGGTATTAACACTCCCAGCAGGGGACAAACAGAAGAAAAAGCAACAAATTCTTTTGCTGAGATAAAAATTCAGAAAATCTTTGAAGGATTAAAAAATGGGAGGAAGGAGAAAAGATTTATCAGCAGAGTGAAACATAACAAAGTCACTAAGAAATTAAGAGGATGAAAAGGTTAACATAGCTTGACTAATCTGTAATTTTCTCCTTTGAACACAACTAGTGGATATATAGTATACGTGTACCATGACGGAGTCTGACCATACAGGTTAAGTGTTTGCAAGTTCCAAACTGGAACTTTGGATAAGCATAGTTTAACTGCATATCTTGCAAGTCCTACCCAACAGCCTTTTCAAAGATTTAGAGTTTCAAATTTTATAAAGAAATATATTTATCTCAGTCTATAAGAATGATTTATCAGTAGAAGTGAAAACAACAGAAAATGAAACATACTATTCCTGCATAAGCAGCAATCCTTAAGACCTGCATACCCAAACGCTTCAGAGGAGTATTTGGGGAAACTCAGCATTACCAAAGTATTTAGAGAGTAACAGGATGCTCTCTCCACATAGCTCCACGAGTTACAATGCAGGTAGGAATACAGGGGATTTGGGAAGAAGTACTGTCTGAGAATCACTGTTAAACCTGCAAGCACCCCAGATGCAGGAAGTTAGAAGGAAAAGGGCTTAACCCAAAGCAAATTTATGAGAAGCCTGGGGAAGCTGGACACACGTTCCATTTTCACTCCTTTCACTGCGAACATTGTAGTTGAAAAACACCTGTGTTGTGTTACAATCTAGTCTTGCCAACTTTGATCCTCACAAAGTGAAGAAAGCTATTGTTCTGGAGAATTATACCAATGTGCAAATCTATCAGCTCATAAACTGTCTTACCTAGTAAAAGAAAGTAGATCTGGCTATGCAAACTAACAGACCATATCTGAGAAACTTTCATATTGGAGGGAGAAGAAGGAAAAAGAACCTAAAAATATGCATTTTGAGGCCTCAAGATATTTTTGCACCAAATTTCCAGCACCTGAAGAATGAAGAATACAAAGTTATTAATTACTTCTGAAAATCTTGGCTAAGTTCAAATGTCCTACTGGGGCATTCCTGGCACACACAGGGACCATAGCTCAGGGGTGGAAGTTTTCTTTAAAAATGATAACCCCTTTTAAAAAAATACAGACTCAGTTTTTCTCCCTCTGAAATGACTTTGTTTTCTTTCTTTGAGTAATACAAATAAGCCTAGTATTGTAATGAAAAAAAAAATTGTAACAATTTTATATAAATCATGTACTTGAGAAAATGAATAAACATGAACATTCTCTGTTATGTTTCCAGCTTTCCAATTTTATTGAAGATGTAGGGATCACTAGTCTATCAGCAGACAGAAAAAATTAATTTTTTCTGTTCCTTTTCCTTCTCCTTACTCCTGCCATCTTCCCCCCAAATCAACATCACAGTAAAGGAAATTGGAAATAATGTCAGAACTGATTATTGATCCAGTTGGTAAGCAAAATTACAGCCTACTTTCACATTTCTTAAATGCAAAAATCTTTAGAAAAATAATTCTTAACAGAATCACTTTTTTATTTTTTAATTTCCTTGTGACCTCAACATTTAGTGTTTATCTGTTAAAAAAAAAAAAGTATTATTGTCAACAGGCGTACTTACTGCTGAGTGTAATTAAATTCTTCCAATAGCATTTTTACCATTTTCTCTAACTAATCAAGACTGGTGTATTCATTAAGACAAACTTTGGAAGAAATAAAAAACATGCTAACGGAATCCTAATTTGCAAAGGCGATAAGAAATTACTTCAGTTTCCTACTGATGTGATTAGGAAAGATGATGTTCTATGTATATTTTTTCCTCAAAGAGAATTTTGAAGGAGATTCTTGTTTAAAGCTGGGAAAATTGCTTGTCTGAAGCTGTCCTTGTGCAATGCACACAATGACAAACAGAAGGTGGCATGGGAGGGAGGTGAGAGTACTAAGTACGGGGAGTGAAAAAGGATTTCAATAGATTAAAAAAAAAACCCATAGTTTTTAATTTACAGTACACATTAAAGGATGCAAATCAAGCAATAAAGCAGATTCAACCGACTGTTCTATTAAAATTAAAAGAAACACGTAAGTCATATTTCTTGTTAGCTACCCCATTTAAAGTCCATCTTAATTTAGTACATAGACTGCAAGATTAGAGGAAAAGTCTTGTCTTTATTGCTGTAACCAGCCATGTTCGCTGTGGCTTTAGTCAGACGGGGTTATACCTGTCTCCAATGATTTACTTAACATCAGACTGAAAATTTTTTCTTCATTGACATAGCAATTCACCTGTTACAGGTTCTACAGTTTCAGAGAAGGCAACTACTCCAACATCCACTTGATTGCCCCAGAGCTCAGTGATGGTATTCAACATTTCTGAAATACCTATTAGATGAACCATGACACTATCGACCAGCCAAAAAATGCAGTGACTTTTGAAGCACTGCATGAATGGGGAGTGGGAGCAGTGATCTGCATGGCAGCAGGTCTGATCCATATCCATACTAGGCACTGGCATTATCAGGAAGGTTGTCCAAAATGTGCCTGAACTTAGTCTTTTTGTAATGCTGCTTTCAACTATAAACGTCTCCCTGTGGGTACAATATTGGGTGGATTCATGTTGTGTTACCTTGGGTTTGGGATGAAATTAGTATAAGGCAGTTGAGAGAATTTAGAATATTATATGAATTAAAACCAGACATTCTATAGAAAAATCTCATGAGATTCTCAGATCTCAGGCCAATGGTAAACTACAGTGCTACTGCTGTGAAGCGCACATCATACAGAGCACCATGGCCACCACACACCAACACAGCACAATTCCGTCTGGAAGGAATCCAGCGCAGATGCGCACGGCAGTGCACTGTTGTTCTGTATCAAAGGAAACCAAGCTGCGTACTATGAAATGTAATTTGGAGCAGTTTGCAGTGTTGATATGTTGAAACTTTTAGAAACTGTGCTAGGAGAAAAAGTCAACTGCTGACAAATTAACATAATATGAAGTAAACTAGGATGGGAAGACAACTGATTATTTAAACAATAGGTTTTCTAATACAGTATCCTGTAAATGCCCTAGAATATTGAAAGGAAGCTGCTTTGCTTTCAGAGCAGCCAAAATCCAATGCCCTTGGTGTAAGAGGCAGCATTTATGTCTAAACTTAGGGGAAGAGCCTTCTTGCATTTGACAATGCCTTTTTAAGATCTTGCTATCATTAAAAAAGATAAATGTATAACAGATACCTTTATGAAATCAGATGATGCCAGATTATTTTTTATCTAGATTAACTCCCTTATCCCTTTCATGACACAGCCGCACAAATGCTTGTAGTAGCAGAGAGAAAAAGACTGAAATGAAAGGCCAGATTAGAAAACAGAGGGAAGAGGACAGATGCTACTTTTTTCAGTAGCAGTGCTGAAACTGTGGCCTAAGACATCTTACTATTGAAAATATCAAGTCCTTTTAATCTTGTGCAACATATCTGAAATTAGCCAGAGGTAATGCTGACTATCCTTGAATTTATCCTGCATGATGTTTATGGAAGCTTAATGAAATTAATTGTTTAGTGTCCACACATTCATTACAATTTACTGCACTCTGTTTAAAATCCAAAAAGAATAATTTTCCTTTGGAAACACATGCTTTCATCAGCTGCACAGGTGATCTTCAGAATAAAGGAAATTTTCGCAGATTATTGACTATGGTTTTCTAAGTCAGTTGTGTAATTTAGAATCCAAGAACATATATCAGTGCCCTTCAATTAATCGCATGGGTCACGACTACATTTGTTGTAACGCACACTCCCTTTTCTCTGATATACACCTCTGCACCTCCGTCCCCTGAGAGACAGATAGCTTTTCACCTCCATCAGTATAATACACGTGCCTTGCCATAATAGCAAACCCAAAACCAAACCCAAGGTTTGTTAAATATGCTTCTTTAAAAATTATTCAAACACTTTCTCATCCCATTCAATTATTGCATACTTCTTCTCAAAGGATGAATATAACTTCCCAGTGTCTGCTAGCCTGGAAATAATACTGGACAAGCTTCTAAGTAATTAGCTGGGGAGTGAACTTTCTTTTTCCATCAGCAACATTGATGAGAAAAAAAAAAACCAAAAACCTGCAATGCTAGCCTTTATGTACATTTCCACCATTATATTAGCTGTAATGGTGGAAAAAGTTGAAAAGTTTGTGGTGAGTGTTTTCATGTCAATTACAAGTGAGAAGAAAAACCAGATGATTAGTAATTATTCTTACTATATGTCTCCGAGGTAAACCTATGCAACACAAAATGAGAAAAAGAAACAATATGGCACTGAGCAACACAATGGGTTAGGAGCTTCCAGAAGTGTTTTATGTCCCAGTATACTCACTTGCTTATGGATCCTTCAATTCTGCAGGTCAAAGACTCCCAGGACCCTGTAAATTATACTTATTCTAAGTATTATATATTCTGAAGTGACTACACATCTACAGCCTCTTTGCACTATTCACTCTAGCTGGTGCTAAATATTCCATTCATAGGCTAGCAATTAAGGCATATATCTCTGCAGAAACCTGCAGCTGGCTAAAACATGTTTGCAGGTGACATAAATATCTACTTCCCAAAGACACTTAACAAGAACATTCCTTGCTCAATAATTATATACAATGTAATTTAATTACAGACAATGTAATTTAATAAAAGATTGCAAACTGGTAAAATAGAAGGAAGAGTACCGAATTTCCTGTACTGTCTTGATGGTTTGTGGGGAGGTCAGAGTACTAAGTACTGAACACATAACCTTCTGGATGATGTAGACTTGCTTTCTGCACATGAGCTCTGGTCTCTGCCATGGCAATATCAATGGCAAGACAAATTGTTTTAACCAGCTGAAATAATCTAACCTTTAATCAACAGTGCTGAAGGACAGTTATATGCTTTGCTTATCCTCTACATCGTATCAGGCAGTTTGGAAACAAGTGCTTAATATTAAACAATTCATTTCTTTAAAACTTTCACGCTAGAGATATTCCCAGAATCTTATTACTTGAACTTACAGGCAGCAGTATTGCTGAGGTAAAGGACTTTACTCAGCCCCATGGAGTTACAGATAAGGACAGACAGTAAAGACTCATCAAGGGAAGCTTTGCCTACCCTGTTTTGAATCACATAAAATACCTGCTGCTGCAAAAGAGTTCTCCACACATCTTACTTGTCTGTTTTTCTTATCCACTCACACAGTGGATGCTACTGGTTTCCATTAGGATGGGACGGTGTCTCCTGTCACTAGACAGCAGTCCCTCTGGTTGATTATAAATGAATGGTACTGATGGGCTCTGAAGGAAGTTTCATTAGTCCTGTCCATACCAGAGGAAAGTTTAATACTTTTTGAAAAGTGTTTTCTAACATAGCTGAACTGTGTTAGCAAAACAAATTAGCTTGTCCTGCAGACTCCACTAACTGCTTTCAGGGGCACAGTCTCTTCCCACTGAAGTCAAAAACAAAACTCTGTTGCATGCCAGGGATCAAGATTTAACTCTAAGTGTTTCCGACAGTGTTGTCAAGGAGAAGAATCTGAGGAAAGTGTTTCACTCCACAACGCCTACTCTAACATCTCAAAGAGCCAACACACCTCTTGATGTGTTTGCTGGGCAGCTGCCAATGTATCAGAGGTGCATAAACTTGGTCCCAAACTTCATTCTTAACATAAATCGAGATTGTTTGTCTACTACAGCAGTTAAGAAGTAGAAATTCAAACTTTAGAGCAGAGGTGGGTTTTTATTTCTCTGTCACTGAAGCTAGAGTTTGGAGGTAGTGAGAAACAAGGGAGTTTTGTGAACACAGGATTCTGACCCATACTGAGTAATTAGGCCGTTGGCTTCTTCCTTACATTTCCTTAGCACAACAGTACTATCGCCAGTGCAGGTACCTCTTGGAATGCTTCTAGGATGACCCAAAAGGATAATAGCCCAAAGGAACAAAGACAGGACAATTCTCAAGAACTACTTTTTTTTTTTTTTAACAAACTGACCATCAATTTGAGTATAGTGACATTCCAGAAACATCGGTTATTGGCTAGCTGATTATCAGTGATGTAGTTCTATAAGGAATGTGTAACTCAGGGTTTATAAAAAGTAAATACTTTTCATTTTAAAAAATAGGGTTTTAAAATAAAACACCAAATTATTTTAGTTGAATTATATAATAATTGACTAAAAATAATGTTGACAAGATCATATTTACAGGTTATGCATATAATCATGACAATCTCATTCAGAACTGCTTGTTTATTGCCTATTCCAGAATATCTGCTGGAGAAGAACATCTAGCTCACAAAGGATGGAGATAATTTAGAGAGATAGTTTGTCAAGCCTTCTCTGTTCCAAAACTTAGAAATTCTGCAAATCAAAAGCATTCATGCTATTATCCCTGAAAGACAGGAGTCTCTATATTAATCTCCATCTTAGTAAGACTGAGAGCTATTAGAGGGCAATTCCATTTTCCATAATTCAAGAAATACTTCAGTTTTCTCCAAGACCAGTTTTGTTTCAAGTACAACGACAAAGCACCCGTGCCAAAGATTTAGACAGTGTATCTAATTAATACAAAATCAAGTAACTAGCAAAAGATGGAGAAACTATGTTTTGTGCATGCGCCTGCCAAAGCATATGCTACACAATAACAAGACGAAGCTCTTTCAAATCTGAACTTAACATATTTACTGAAATATATAATGTACATGTGTGAAGCAATATGCTGATCTTACCAGGATGAGGGACTTCCTTTATTGTTCATAAACAATAGATTTTTCTGGTAAGCACCCACAATATTAACGAAAGGCACAAATACATGACAAATTTTATGATCAACAAAAGGCTAAGACTCAAAACCCAGACTCTAAAATAAATAACAAACCTCCTAATTCCTTTGGCAGGGCTAAGATTTTGGTCTAAAGACTAATTTGTATATCATCTCTTTTCAGTGAGATAAAAGGTTGTGTGAGAAGGATAAAAAGATGAAAAGAAAGGATGGGACACCACCTAAAATCTTTAAGGTCATCTGTGATTTCACAGTAGCATGAAGAGGAATGCAAATATTCCACCTGAAAGAAAAATAGAGACAGCTAAATCAGCTGCACAACGGCACATCTCAAAGCCCTCTAAGTTACTGTTATTTTAACTTGAACTCTTTGTGAAGGGGGATGAAAGAAAAACTCGGTTAACTCATTCTCTTCATTTTGTGGATTCACACATTCCTAATCAAGGCAGAGCTCAAACATGAGGTTCCAATACCATGAAAAGAAGAGTATTTTCACAGTATGAGAGGTATAGTTGACAGAAAGCAGGAAGTCTTATTACACAGCCTGTTCTGGGAAGTTTTCCACTCCAAGTTTTGGAAATGAAAGACATGTTCATAATGATTTATTTCAGAACTTGTGGTTAACTGACCATAACTGACTTAAGAATGTTTCTAAGTCACCAGTCTGCAGAGAAAACTGGCCTAAAACACACCTTGTGGCAAAGCATTGTCCTGCTACCTCTTCTACTGGAAAGGTTAACATAGAAAACAGAAAGAATACAAATCAGATTTATGACTGGTTCAGAACTAGGATGGTAGTAATGAGTAAGGTGTTTTTATAAATTCGTATACACTATCTAGGTACACACACATATATATACATGGGAGCTTATATATAATTACATAAGTATACGTACTCCTAGAGGAGCCACTACTCTGGCTCCTTCTGTAATGATACTCAATTCTTTAATACTGCTTGCACCAGTATTACCAAACATTTAGAGTTCATGCTAGTACAAAAAACAGGACTTACAAAATTAAAGTCCTGCTTAGGTGTTGTGCAAAAAGTTATAACATTGTGGCACTACTATACAGCAGCAGGCAACAAAATCTAGACTGACTCACAGCACTCAAGGGAACTCTCCCAAATTTTACTGTATTTGGTGAATGTTTAGCTTCAGTGCAGAGTTATCCATTCATTCTGGTTAGACAATATTATTAGAAAGTGAAATAACAAAGATGAAAACCTATGAGAATACATCATGCATCTGAACGCAAAATAAAAATGCATGTACTACTCCATTCAGATTCACAGTAGCGGCAAATTGTCCTAAAAAATCACTGTTTCAGTTTGAGATATATAAAGCCACAGCGATTTTAAGGAAATCTTAAGGAAATGCATTTTTTTTAGTTGTGAGAAGCGTCTAGTTATGCGTCTAGCTTCAGTAAACTTTTAACACGCTTCTACATATCAACGAGGAATATAGATTACCAGATTTCATTTGCCAGTTTACTGCAGACATATGATTCAATCTTCAGAAGGTGGCTCACTTTAAAATCTAATCTCACATTCATATAGCAAGTCCTAATGAGCCCGCTAGGAGTAAACAAATTAGTCTCCAGGATGTATTATGCATTAATTAATCAGACTAATAGTATTATGAAATGTGTAATAGATGAAAATTAGTTCCAAGTACAGTACTTGCATTGAAGAACGAACATAGAAGAATTAGAGCATAATAAAAGTATTCTCAAAATTCTACCTCTGTCAGCTAAATCAACTATACTTAATTAATGACATATATTTCTCTTTCACTTAACTGCATGTTTTGGTGAGACAAATTACAATCTTTCATGTTGTTTTATGCTTGACTGCCACGTTAAATTCACTTTTTGAAAAATCACTGTTGGTAATCACGGTGAGATATCTAACCTTGCCCTGACCCAACTATAACAGCTCAGTGTGTGCTGTATAAAGTCACTTCAGTCCAAAAGGGTGGAAACAAGAGAGTACCACTCTTACTCTAGTTCTTTAACAGAAGAGCTTATTTTGCCCTGAGCAGAAAATCTGAAAAGTGCACTTATTCCTAAATAAAATGTACACAGTACTGAAAGACTGGAGTTTCTAATGGAAACCAGAAGCTGCAGAAGCTTGGGTCCTTAACAGGGAGACACACTGTATTTGTTCCTCTCTTTTCTTCCTTGACTGTGAAAGATTTAACTCTTAAAAAGATATTGGAAAGGACCTGAAAGGCAAGATAAGATCATTAAACAGATATATTGCATAGATTTGAAACTCTTTTCAGTGATATGTTGCCACCATCTTTTACTTGGTATGATGCTAATGCCTAACCACCCAAGCCTGCAAGGGCCACACTGTTCAGGTTCTGCTCAAATGCAATCCACACGCTGCTGAGCATTCACAGAATCCCAGGTTGGAAGGGACATCAGGGATCATCTAGTCCAACCTTTCTAGGAAGAGCGCAGTCTAGACAAGATCGTCCAGCACCCTGTCCAGATGACTCTTGAAGGTGTCCAACATGGGCGAGCCAACCACTTCCCTGGGGAGATTATTCCAATGGTGACTGTCCTCACTGTGAAAAATTTCCCTCTCATGTCCATTGGGAATCTTCCCAAGAGCAACGTGTATCCATGCCCCTTTATCCTCTCCATGTGACTCTGTGTAAAAAGGGAGGCTCCATCTGCTTTGCAGCTACCCCTTAAGTACTGGTACATGGGGATGAGATCCCCTCTAAGCCTCCTTTTCTCAAGGATGAACAAACCCAGCTCTCCCAGCCTATCCTCATATGGCAGCTTCCCAGTCCTTTGATCGTCTTGGTGGCCCTTCTCTGGACCCTTCCAGCCTGTCCACATCCTTTTTGTATAGCGGGGACCAGAATTGTACGCAGTACCCCAGGTGTGGCCTGACAAGCGCTGAGTAGAGTGGGATGATGACTTCTTTCTCTCTGCTGGCGATGCCCTTTTCGATGCAACCCAGCATCCTGTTGGTCTTCTTGGCTGCAGCAGCACACTGTTCGCTCATGTTGAGCTTTCTGTCCACCAGGACCCCCAGGTCCCTTTCCACAGAGCTGCTCTCCAGCCAGGTGGATCCCAGTCTGTGCTGCACTCCCGGATTATTTTTTCCCAGGTGCATGACCTTACACTTCTCCTTGTTGAACTTCATAAGGTTCTTGTTAGCCCACTCTTCCAGCCTATCCAGATCTTCCTGCAGACAGAGCTGAGAACAGAACAGTATACAGGCAGAGACATACAGCAATTTTCCTAATGTGAAAGTGTTGGGGAAAAAGACAGGCACATCATGTGAATATTTTGGTAAATAAACAGGCATGGGTGCCAGACAAAATCTTACCCTGAATGAATATGGTGGGAAAAACAAGGTAGAAGAGTGTATATCTCTAAGACAACAGGCATTACAATACTCATCAAGTAAATATTTTAAATTGTAATCAGTCAGTTTTGTAACACTGCTGCTGTTTTCAGTCTTAACCACCTCTTAAACAAGAATCTTGTTAACTTGCATTTTGTTTCTTTCTGTAGTATGAGCTAATGCCTGTAGGAGACAGGATGAAGAGAAACAAATGCTCCAACCATTAATTCTGTCCAGGAATCTGTAAATATGAATAAGTCCACTTAACTACCAGCCAGCCCTAGACTTCTTATTTTTGATACAACTTGCTTATAGTTATGTCTAAATCTGTCTTACCATTACAAATCAAAGAAGTAAATGAATAAAAGGCCACATCCTGTTCTAAGCCACTTCAAAATTGTCACTGGCTGCAGAAGAATAATTTAAAGAGAAATATTGGCTGTGGTTTTCTTTTCAGAATAACTTGGAGTAATATGCAGACCTGCTCTCTTACCTGAGTTTCCTGAGGTGCCTTCAATATCCATCTCAGTCAGCATTTTCCCTGAAGGAAGCTGAACTCCAGCAGAATTCAGGTTGCCTACAGCCATCATCTCTCCATAGCAGATAGCCTAATACCCATTTAGGAAAGACCTGTTTGTCCAAATACACTCAAATGAAACTGCATTTCTTAAGGATAGGAGAGATGAACAAATCAGTCAGAGTCCTAGGACGTTTTTATACGTGGCAGGTTTTCTCAAATACAGAACAGAATCAGTATTCCCCCAGGATTTTCTTCCAGACACAGTTCCTGGCAGTATTCCAGCATTAAAAGCAACTGAAGTAAACCAGAACGCCAGCTTGGCAGAGCAGACGTGGGGTACCACTGCCCATCCCCATTACCCTCTCCCATGTCAACACACAACCACAGTGGGAGGCAGAATGAGCATCCTGCGTTCACCTACAGGAAAGGAACCTGGCCTCAAAGCTGTTATGGCTGCTAATATGCATGGGCAGTGTTCAGCAACAATATTAAACAGAAACATCTTAGAGGCACCAGTAAGTGAAAGCTAAGGAACTCAACTTCTACGCACTTTCAACAGGAACTGGATGCTTAACCACCCTACTGTCTCTAAAAATCCCCTTCTCAGTGATGAAACTTGGCTGAGAAGGGCAAATATTTCAGTTGCCATTATCATTTTTTATTATTTTCCATCTCATTAGTCACAAGTCATATACATTAACCTAAATGCAGTAAAAATGTATAGTTCTAAATACAGGCAGACTCTAATGGTAGTACTTCATTCAGTCAATGATTAGTGCAATGTACTATTGAACACTGTCATAATAAACAAAATATTTTTACATAGTACCCTAAAATATGAACTATGATTATTTCAAATTAAAATCCATGCAATAAAAAAGCCATTTATACCAATTAACATTTCACTTCCCCACTTCTTTAGAACAGACAGCTGTACTAAGATCTCAGTTGAAATAACAAAGAACCGTCTGTGATGAGGCAGAGCACACAGGCAGCACGGACACCAGACATCCCTGGGAAGACTCACTCTGCAACTGCAGTGTATGCAAGAGAAGGCTATGGGGTCTATGGGCTTAAATCTGTATAACCAACATCCACGTACAGTCCTACCTTCCTAAACACAAAATCCTCTTACGCTTGTCTAACTCCACTGACTCCATGGAAATTTCAGCTTTTTTACACCAGAGAAAGGACAGAATCAGACACAGTCAGGAGCAGAGATGCGTAAACACAGTGGCTTGGCCACTAAGCAAGGCAGCGGGGCTGACTCCAATAAACAGAAAGCAACATCATGAAGAGCCTGAAAAACTGGTAACCAGATATTATATGGTACCCTTAATTTCATGGAGAGTGAATACACTGATTTCAGGACCTCAGTGCAACAAAGTTTGGAGCAAGAATGAAGCCAGAGCTCAAACCAAAGTTCTGGGAACAGCCTTAGTAAGCCAGTGTTAGATAGTCAACATATAACCTTGTAAGTTAAGCTTTAGGGAACAAAAACCTATTAACTTAAATCCTATCTCCTATTGACTTAGGAGGGATGTATATTTGTGGAAGAGAGGACTTGTAGTACAGACTGAAATAAGCAGAATAACTCTTGCATTAAATCATCCTGTTATTTTAAGAAAAGGTTAATTTGTAAAACAAATTGAGCTTCATTAGGGACTAATTGACTGGAAAATTTTCTTTAAAAATGTCTTCTAATTATACAGGTGAAAAAAAATCTTTTCAAAGCACTTTTATAATTAAAAATCATCCTTGATCAATTTCTTTTAACATTTAGTTAAGAAAAAAATTCTACAGGAAGGTTTAGCCAAGAGTTGAGTGTCATAGTCCATACCACTGCAATAAATACAATGGGATAAATATATCAGTAAGACAACGCTTGTGACTGCTGGGAATAATATAGAAAGAAATCCATAAGTAAGTTTGAACCATTGAAGGAAAACATGAGATTTTCTGTGCTGGGGCTCGAGTAACTCAGCAGAGACTGAATTCTCTTTTCGCGACTGCAAAATGAATGCCCAAGGCAAGAGGACTCATCTCACTAGGAGGTACTCTCCTCCAAAAGGTTCTCTAGACCCCTCCTTTTCACCACATTTCCCAGCACCAGTGGCACTGAACAGAAAGACCTTGCTTGTGGCTGAAGTTTGGCTTCCCTGATTCAAAGAAGGTGGTCCACAGTTTCCATTTTGGAAGAACTTTGAAACCAGCACATGTAAACCAACTGCTTTCATTCTCAGAGCTTCAAGCACTACTCCAGCTGCCTGAGTGAGGTCTGTTTCTTCACTGCTTTGCACTTTGCTTAGCCTCCCTCAAGCGTATGTGAAATGGAATGCTCTGAATACTTCAGATGATGAATCCTCTTATTTCCTTACCCAATTAGGACTTCAGTTCCTAGAAAATTTTCACTAGTAATTTCACTTGTAATTGTATATCATAGTATAGTAGAGATTTATTTCTACCATATGATTACAGAAATAATATCAGTAGCTAACCCATGCTGATAGTAAAAATATGCTCCACTTATTTGTTACAGTACTGAGAATTTATAGATTCAAAAAGATTATGTCAATATCTAAGGATCCTGTTTTATATCATCAGTGGTACAATGAGTTTTCCTGCCTAAATTTTAAAATTCTTTCAAGCACCATTAGTCTCCATAGTCAAGCAGATTGTCAAAAGTAGTGAGATCTATAATCACTGGTAGGTGGCTAGAAAGGCATTTCATATCCAGTATCGATTTTAGAATGAACTTGTGCTGTCTTGATAAAAACTGCAGCGTGCTTTACAGCTAGAGCTTAGAAAGGGGGAAGAAGGGTAAGCTCCTCCCAAAAACACCGAGAAGACAGTACTATGTAGAAAGTTTCAATATTAGGTCTGATGAATTAACCCTCTACCAAGGCCTTTTAGCATATTAAGAGACAGTAGCTTTGGGTAGGCCCATTAAATACAGGCACACCCCTGCACTCCTCCTAAATTAGTATGTTTTAGGGCATCAGCTTAATTATCAGGACCATGTCTTCTTCACTGCCACAAAAAAAATAGGTTGGACTACTAAACTTTCTCTTTTCCAAGCATATCCTCAAGTAACATGCGAGAAGTGTTATTAGTCTCAAATTCATTTAGTGAACCACTGCAATTTAGTCTCTTTCCTACACAGAGGACTTGCCAATATGGGCAGAGTTCTCCTTCATCTATTGTAAGAGAAAGGGATGGATACAAAACCCAGACAGAACTGTGAACACTCACCAGCTCTGGAAAAGAAAGGGTCAGAGTTCCAGTCTCCAAAAGAGTGGAATGACAAGAGGACACTGTACAAATACTCAAAGTAAAATAAAGGACAGAAGAAACAGGGGACATGCAAGATTTTGTGTGCAGTGATTAGCAGTAGGTGCCCTTTGTATGGGGGAAAGATCTTTTTGGAAGCTCTGGACCCAGTAGAAGTGGTAACAGAAAACAGGCAAAGAATTTTTAAAAAGTAAGGCAGACAGAAAAGGTCAGAGATTTATTTTATTTCATTTTTCTGCCACTCCTTTCTAAATGTATACTGTATGTTAGACCGTAAATAATCCTGAGAAGAATGTGTTTCCCTTCATTCATGAAAAGCCTCAGTTCTCTTTTTGTGTACTATTAAAAGTAATAATAATGATGAATAATGGCTCCAAGCTTACCCGCATGGGTGAATTTATTTTCAGAGCTGGAAAGTGATTGTGTGGATGCAGGCACAGCATGCAGTGCTTACCCACAATGAACCCACCTAGTTTGGTTTGGAATGTGACCTCATTCTAGTTAAATTAATTAAATCAAAGCCCGTAAGTCAAAGCAGTATCTGCTTACATCTATTTTTTGGAAAATTTCTAGACCTTTGGAGCTCCTAGTTTGTTCTTGATCATGTAAAGAATATAATACATATTTTCACATTATTGTTAGCTTCACACATGCAGCTCTGTCTGTATTGATTATATCTGAGATATTTAAATTTTAACCAGTCTACTGGATTCACAATTATTGTAAAATGAAAGGAAATTTAAGTAGATTCACCAAAAATCTGGATCTAAATCTAAAATTCCAGTTTCTCTGACTGAAAGTAAAGAAATAACTGAATGGAGAAGATGGGGGGAAAACATGGAAAAAGGTAAGCATTAGGTACAATAATATTGTAACCGTTGCGAAATACAATAGCAGGTGTTACCCTCTCATGGTTCATGAGAACAATATTATTTTTGTCTTGCTTTTGCAAATCTGAAATGCTATATTAATTATGACTATTAATCTTTGTTCACTATGTCTCCACAGTAAAAACTCTAAAGGAAGTCCTTTAATTACAGGACTCTGGTCCCTCTGATATACTTTTTTTAATAAGGTTGTTCTTATTTGCATTGGCTCCCTGTCTGGGCCTACCTGCTGGGATGCACAAACACGAGTACCAGAACAAAACACAAACATGACCGGAAGTGAGAGCAAAATCACAGCAGCCTGGACTTAGGTTAGCTTAAGGTGCAATTAATCTTTACCCCAATATAAGACAGAAAGAATGTAAAAAGAATTTCTCTCTGACAGAGTATTGTAAAGAAAGCTCTTGGATGAAGACAGAGAAAACTTTCTGATGTAATTTTAAGTGTCTTTTTAAGCAAAATGGATTATTGCTTTGCTTGTTTTCATTTTTCACTTACATCCTTTACAAACATTTGGGGGTTTTTGGATACTGTAAAAACCTTGTTTTCTTTGCACTTGACTTTTAGGTAAGAATTGAGGTGTTCCTCCCCTTACGGTGTGTAGATGTACAGACTGAGCAGCAGTGGGTCAACCCAACATCAAGCAGCCGGGTGCTGGGGTTCCTAGCCTGGTTTCCCAAGTATCAAAAAGTGCTCTCTGAGATGCCTAATGGAGATTAGACAATAAAATTTACAGAAGCATCCTAAAGAGCAGGCTAAGACAAAGATCAAGAAAGAGGGAATTGTCTCCAGCTGTCAAGCTGTATCACAGGAAAGCTTTCTTCATAGCAGGATACTGCAGAGAACATTTGAACACCAAGGGCATTTGGGGGCAAGACACCATTTTTCGCTGTTATGCATGTAACAAAGAATGGTTTATCCACAAGAACACTAATACAAGGGCCATTGGTCTAAAGAGATAGAATTTGCTGAAGGAAACTGCTGAATAGGGAAGATTTGGCACAGTAAAGGACTGTTACCTAAATGAAAAGCTGAAGTTAGAACAGTATGAACTGAGAAATGTCTCTCTGTGAAAGACAGCTAAAACAAGTAGTTGGACTTACTTAAAAGATATCTGGAATTCAATCAAATGGCCTATGAAGAGCAGAGTGCTCCAAGAGACTAGAAGGCATTTAAAATTATGCTAAATATGCTGCTGGGGAAAGCCTTTGTCCCTGAAATAATAGCTTCAGGTTGGGACAATTAGGATTGGTATAAATTAGCCTATGATACGGAAACCTGGAAGTCTTGGAAGTTGACTGACCCAGAGGCAAAGCAACTCATCCAAGAGACCACGCAATTTTGTCAGACTCTATTCATAGTGTAACAAAGGATTACATAAGTGATTACATAAGTGAGGAATAAAAGAAATTTATTTGAAGAATAAAATAATAGCAGATGATCACAGAGGTCTTCCTTTAAATTTGAAGGATTAATTCTGTCTTCAGTCTCTCATGCTTAGGGGCTATACTACCTTTACCACCTGCTTAAAAAGGATTTATTAAGAAAAGGGAGAGTCTCCCAGAGCTGTACTCCCAGTGTGCTGGTTTGGCTGGGAAAGAGTTAATTTTCTGCACAGTAGCTAGTGCGGGGCTGTGTTTTGAATTTGTGCTGGAAACAGGGTTGATAACCCAGGGATGTTTTTGTTCCCGCTGGGCAGGGCTTACACAGCGCCAAGACCTTTCCTGCCCCTCACCTCACCCCACCAGCGAGGGGCTGGGGGGGCACAAGGGGCTGGGAGGGGACACAGCCGGGACAGCCGACCCCAACTGACCCAAGGGATGTCCCACACCATATAACGTCACGCTCAGCATATAGAGCTGGGGGAAGGAGGAGGAAATGGGGGGACATTGGGAGTGATGGTGCTTGTCTTCCCAAGTCACTGTTACACATGATGGAGCCCTGCTTTCCTGGAGACGCTGAACACCTGCTGCCCATGAGAAGGAGTGAATGAATTCTTTGTTTTCTTTGCTGCTGTGTGCAGCTTTTGCTTTACCTACTAAACTGTCTTTATCTCAGCCCATGAGTTTTCTCACTTTTGATTCTCTCACCCATCCCACCAGGGGTGAGTGAGAGAGCAGCTGGGTGGGTCTGAGTTGCTGGCTGGGGTTAAACCATGACACCCAGAAACTCCAGAACTTCAAGAAACCGGACAGATTAGTTTCAATATATTATGTCCCTTTTAAATATTGGCAACTGAGGCACAGAATAATGAAGAAATTTATTCAGAATCAGAAAAGGACAAATCCAAAGAGCTTTTCTGTTGTTAAAATGGAGTTAAAGGCAACCCCATGCGTATACCTTGCCAGACTTGAACTTGAGCTTCTTCCATGTACTGCATGCAGGCATATTTGCATGGGATTTATTTAGACAGTCAAAAGCAGGTACCCTACATCTCTCTTTTTCAGAATAAAAATACTGAATGTGCCTACCTTTTTTTTTTTTTTTAGAAAAATAGGCCTTCATCAGAAAATGTGACTGGATTTATACCTTGTAGCAATATTAGAGTAATGTGGATCTTGGAGATTTCAAAAATATGGAGCTGTTTTAAAAAGTGCTGTTCACCAGACTGAATTTCTGGAATCTTTCACCATAAGGCATGATTTTCAGTACCAGATCGTCCTCATAATTATTCTCCTATTTATTTAAAATCTGGAGAATATTAGTAGGCCTATAAGCAACATATGCAGAATCAATGTATTATTCCTCTGCTACCTAGTTTTCCTTTATTTATATACCCAAGAATTACATATGTCCTTTTTTCCAGGATATTGCAATGGCAGCTGAGATTCAGCTATTCATTCCCAAATATTATACAGTTTCTATTTATTATAATTCTCTGTCTTGATGGGATGGCTTACTGTAGGTGAGCTAATGGCTACATACATGGCCATCTGACTAAATTTCAGAAATTTCCATCACTTCATTTTATATTACAGGTACCTCTGAATCTTGGCTGATGTTCAACCTCGTTTAAAATAAGGTAGTTTATTAAGTGTACAGATTATTTTTTGTAATTAATCTGGTGAAAAGAAGTTACAAAATGATTTTGTGTGTATATACCCATCAAAATTACATGTGAAGACACATATTAAGAATTTGTGCTGTCAATGAACACTTTTCAGTACTTTAAAGGTAGATTCCCCTTTCTTATCTCTTCTTTAAAATTGCAATTTCTAAATGCTTAAATAAAAACTCAGCCTGTTGAGCCAACAGTTCAAACTGAATGAAAGGAATGGGCTTTTCAGAAGCACTAGCAGTGTGGAAAGTGCTCTGAATAGCATTTGCTCTTCTGATCTCCACTGCAACTTCACACATGGCATGTTACACGACACTTAAAATGTAGAACTAGAATCACAGGAGAACAATAACAAAATGTGCTGAACTTCTGTTTTAATTTCTAAGCTTTCACCTTCTCTGTCCACAGATTCTCCAAATGACAGATGGACAGCTGCCAAATGGACATTAGCCTCCTTCTCTTAAATGAGCAGAAGGTGTTTTCATAGTCTCAGAGATCAAGACAATGACAACTGTTCACAACACAAAGCAGGTAGAAGTTATAAATCAACAGCACAAAGCTTATTTTTAGTAAATAGACAATGATGAAGCTAAACTTGCCTAGATAAATAGTGGTTATATAGGGTATAAGCCCTTTCTGATGCATGCATGCAAGCTTCATTAATATTAATGAAACTGCATATGCCTTGAGAAGACACAGTCATTGCTCACTGAAGGAAACGCTCTGCCTAGTCCTCAAACATAAAGATACAAAGACAGTAATCACGTATTAGCTCACTGCATATAGGCTGGTGGAAATAAAGCACTGCTATTTTAGCAGCCCTCTGACGGAATGCCCTGATTGTAATCTCCAGAAACTGTCCCTTGCAACCCTTTCAAAGCAGTTAAAATCATATTGGCATATTCAAAGTACCTACTGCTGACAGGGCTTGCTGTCACTAAGAAACCAATGAAGTGATTTGCATTTGGAGTGTGATTGTGAAGCAGCAGCATAATACACTGGGATTAGGAGACTGAGTGAGCTACTTTAAAAAGAAGAAAGAGCACAGGTTAAAACTTAATATGATGTATATTTTGGGTTCACTTGTCCTACTGCAAACTCTATTGCCCTCAAAAGTCTGGGAGTCCACTACTATATATCCAGTTCCAATATGCTGGTAAGCTGATGAGAACCTAGACCTTCTGCTGACCTTGGCAGATCTATACTGATTTATATCACTAACAATATGGATCAAGATTCATAACTGTGATGTATTGTGAGCAAAGTAACATGGAAGCTACTTAACTTCCATTTGACTGTATGATTCAGCTTTAGAAATCATTATTTATCTTTGATGCTGATAAGAACACAGGCTTGTGAATGAAGCTGGTTTTACCTGCAAGAACTGTGGTAGACTTGACTTTATATGGTCATATTTTTCCCACCAAAGGAATAGTCGTCATTGCTCAGATTCATAATGTGTGCTTTGTATTTGAATCAAAAAAGCAAACAGTTACAAAAATTCACCATTACCCTCTTTGTAGATCAGTCCTTTGATAGAGAGAGGATATAAACATTATTATTTATTCTCAACTAGCAATACTTTAAATGTTCCGTCCCTTGGTAGGTGACATGAGCTTATTGCTTATTTATAATCAGCTGTGCATCCTATGTTATTGTCCCTTAAAGTGTGAATGAATGGGTGGTAAAGCAGGGGACCATGTTATGCTGTTGCTGGGGCAGGTGTAGCTCACTGAGAGGAAGAGGGGATTGGGTGGGTCTTCCTCTGTGTGCAGCTGTGATTGGGGGTGGATGGGTGACCATTTTTGCACTGGGGCAAGTGAGACATTCAGCCTGGTAGAATCTATAGTTCAAGCAGAGAGGAGGAAATTGCTAAATAAAACAAGGAACAAAACTAGCTATCAGAAGTAATAAAGATAAAGGGACTTTTCCAAAGAACCTGAACAGAGGTAATGAACTTGTCGCCAATGAGTTGCTGGACTGAAAGAGTGGAGGAAATACCTGCCCCTGCAAGGTACAATCCTTTGATTGTTGTCTTACCAAGCTGGTTTCAATTTCATGATTCTAGCAGATGTTTTAGTAGAACTTTGCCTCTGTGGTTTGAGGTCCTTTTGGGGACACTTGCTTTGAAAGGAGAAGGTGTGGTAAGATCTATGTCAAATCTTCAGATGAGTTTAGACCAGGCTGTACCTCTTGAGCTAAAATCAGTCTTCTCTGAAGTGACATTTATAGACTAAATAAAACTCTAACAGCCATGTCTTTACAGCCGTATTCACTGAATGACTGAGCTCGAGCCCTGAGACGAAACACCAGTATGTCAACTCCTATGTCAATGTATTCTAGCCCTTACGGTGTTCACAGCCCACTGCCACTCCTTCCTCTCCACAGTGAATCACTACTTGTAAACAGTTCCACGCTAATGAGGCAACACTGGAAAGAGTTGCAGGACCCAAGATGACAGGGCAGTGCTCCCTGAGGGACAAAATTCAAGTGCTTCATTGTGTTTTCAGGCTTTGGCATATGAGCACAAAGCAGTTGCAGGGAAGGTATTTTGGAGTCTGCAACTGTATAAGCTGAAGGGTAGACTTTGGCATTGAGTTCTCATATTCAGGCATGTGGTTAAATTCTTAATCCCTTCTGTAAACTCACAATTATGCATATATAAAAATGAAAAGAAGTGCTTTTTCCTTACTACTTTTGCTATTCAAAGTGTTAGCCAGCAACAAAGGTTAGGAAATACTAACAGCATTCACTAGAATGCGTGCTGCCCTCTTCTCTCTCAGCAGCATTTCCCAAAGAGTAAGAAATGTCCCCTTTACCAATAGCAAGAGCAGGTTGGGATATTGTACTGCTTTTCAATCTCAGCTTTACTTTTAAAAACTGTATAGGTAATTTGTAGACATTATGGTTGCACAGAAGATAATCAAAATACTCAAAAGTTACCTGTGTAACCAATGCCTGTTTATGTTGGTAAAGAACGCACAGAAGGAGTCCGGAGATGTGAATTCCCTACTGAGAAGAATAGGTGCTAATTCATATGACAATAATGTAATGATACCCTCTGGGAGCACTAACATGATACGTTTGTTTTCTTTTGGGAAAACCAACAAGAAAAATTTCCATCCTCCTGCTTTTCAACAACATTTTCTCATGCCTAGGCCAATTTGCTGGTCTTCAGCTATCTGAGGGGCTGTTCTAGAAACTGCATCACTGAAATTAGTATAGAAAATATTAAAAAAGACAGAAGAAAAGAAAAAACAAAGGTACTAGACCCAACTTAATGAAAAGGCAACAAGAAGAGTACTTTATATATGCTGGGAGTCAGTGGGAGTCAGCTGGTTCCACTGATGATAACAGCAGAATTCCTACTGACTGCCCTTTTACATATTTTTCTGGGTTTTTTTTGGCTTTGTTTGTTTGTTTGTTTTTTTAAACAGAACTGACAGCAATTTTTTTTTTATTTTCAGCTATGTTAATATGCTGGAGCATAGACTTGGTGAGCTGATGATGGAATGTGGAGATATTTAGTGTGTAATGCCATGCATGGTGTTGTTTTATAACATGACAATTCTGGGGAGACATGGCAGAGTTTTAATTGGCATTATATTGTACTTGCCAAACTATACTTCTAATTTCTAATCTTATAGGCCTTACTAAATTGCTCATTGTAGCAGCTGCCACAAAAACTACAACAACCATGTTCATTACATTTGGTTGTTCAGTTTTTTGTGTTTTGATGTTTTAATTTATTTTTTTTTAAATCTGATGTTTCATCTACATGTGACATTGCAGGTGTTGAAGGTCTAGATTGGTCATCTGGATCAGAAAAACATGAGGCTTCAGGGACTTGAAAATTTTTGTATGAGCTTTCTCTATTTACTATGACATTACTATAATTTTTCTGGTAGTCTGGAAGATAGAAAATACGTACAGTGCTTATACAATGACACACACTATCCCATTACAAATTCTATTACAATTTAAACACTTTGTGTAACATCACCGCAGGAGAAAAGGGAAGGAAGAATGACAAAGATTTTTTTAGAACTGACAGAGCATCACTGTATCAGCTTGTTATTAAAACAGGAAAGTATATTTCGGAAATACATGGGCAAAAGGTTTTTATCTTTGATCCTTGAATAGCAGCACGTAGCTCTACATCTCAGTCCAACTATCTATCACCAGTCTTCAGAAACTGCTAAAAACTATAATATGAATGTTGACGAGAAGTGTAATTGCATCTGATTTTAAAAATACAGTTTCTTACTGTAACATCACAAGACAGTAAATCTGTCAGAATAAGAACAGAAAACCTTTCTGTGACAAAAGCAACACCTGAAACAAACATCCAGTACTTCAGCATTATAGTAACTTTTTCTGTCAATACAATGCAATAACTGTTTAAAAAAAGAATGGAATTATTACATTAGTTGGGGAGTAAGATGAAGGTGCTCACCACACACAAAGGGCATGAGTTTAAGGTCCAAACTGCAAGATGAGTTAGAGAATGTAAACTGCTGGACTTTCCATGCAAAAAATAATAGCCAAAAAATCCATGCAACTGTAAAAAACTTTTTAATAAGTAGCAAACAGTAAGAGATAGTCAGACAATAAAATAATAATTGATCCTCCATTGCTAAGCCACAGCATAATTCTCTGGCTGAATACTTTTTCTGGCCCTTAAAAAGATTGAAGATATAGTCCAGACAGTTTTCAGCACTGGAGAGTTGAAAACATCTGGTATGACTTTTTAAAACTGAGTTATTCAGGAAAAAGAAAACATTGAAGAAGATATCTAGGTTTCAATTATTTTATATATGCAGATAAGAATAGTATGTAGATATATAGCTACCCTAAAATATAAAAAAAATAAAAATAACAATAACCAAGGAAGAAATTAAAATTAAAATTCACTTTTAAGTTTAACTTCAGTATACTTTGAGAGATAAAGGTGTATCAAATGTGCATCAAAATTTCAAAACTGTTCTTTCAAATGCAAATTCTTTTACAGGAGTGTTGTTGCTATTCAACTTTCAAAGAAATGAAATACAAAGTTACTATAATGATATATTTTAAGGAGGGGAAAAATATTTCACTTGAGTTTGTTCTATGACTTCCCCACACAAAAGTAACACCACAGATAGATAAAATATTAACCTGACTTTTGTATAAATACTTCAGTTTCACAGCTCAACAGAGAATAAGCCCATTGCTTGGAAAGGAATGAACCTTTTAAAAATAGCTGGTAGCTCCAAATTAGTCTGTAGCATTCTTTTATGTGCACTTCTATTTGTTTAAAATTCCCGTTAAAAGACTGCTACCACTATCACCATCTTATCTAGGTCTGAAGGTTTCTGGGTCAGTTCTCAGTGTGTTTTCCAGAGGGTACTTAGTGCTTCAGTCCTCTACCTCATCCTCTCTTTTCACCAGTGTTTTATGAAAATCATCCTTGCAGAGTATTGAAGCACATTGATAGACATCCTGAGTATTTCTGTATCCTTTTATATGATTTATTCTTACCTCTTAATCTCATAATACCAAACATAGGCTACTAATTTCTGTTCAGACAGTAAAAGAAAAGAAATAGTGCCCTACTTTATGTCATGCTCACCCTGGGTTTGAAACTGATAGTCACGGAATACTGTAGGCTTCTGTGTCAACAAGGTTCTCAGCATACTGCCCCTGAGAAACTGTAGTAGAGATGGAAAACAGTAGAAGTTTCTTGGATCGCACTTTACTATAGAAATCACCAACCTAGAAGAATGTGTGCCCTAAACATGAAAATAACACCTGCTTTCTCCCCACTGGATTTGGATCACAAAGAGAAGAATTCATGTAAATACACTGTTTACTTCAAACACTGCACGCCACCTTGTCACTCCTTTCAGCTTCTTCTTCCAAAGCTCCTATTACTTTAAATACATGGAAACTCCCTCTCAATACCTAACAGTAAACTGGTAATTCAGAATAAATCTTGATAGACTGCAGGCTAAAGGAAGGTCAGTATAAATGAAATACTTTTGGAGAATTGGTTAGTTTTTAAGTAGGAGTGATTACAAATATTTTCACAGACTGTTGGAGAAACAGCCGGCGATTTTTAAGAAAAAAGCCTTTGTTCTTTTAAATTGATAGACTTCTTGAACATGTATCAATTGGAAGGAAGTTTACTGCAAAGAAATACCAGGCTGGAACATTCTGCCCTGAGACTGTGAAGAGTCCAGAAAAAATTTTCAGGTCCCTTCCAAAACTGTGCTCTGATTACTGTAATCCTGATGTTTCCTTTCTGGTTCATAACTAATGTCATAGTAAATGACTAACTTAATGCAGATAAAATTCTATCTCAACATTTGCTTTTATCTTTGTGGAACTAGATCACATAATGATTCTTAACAGGCCCCGTAACACATTTTATTTGTTTCCCCTATATCAGTGTTATTGGCACTGAAATTTGAATTAAGGAAGTCTACATTTCCAACAGAGTAGGATTTTTAGCTACTCATTACACCTAATGATACAGAGTAGAATTTGATTAATTCTCCGTTCAATTTCTTTAAACACATTAGAACCTTTAGTGGTATTGAGGAAATTTTGTTGGCAACAAACTGCCTTGGAAAAAGAGCAATAGCAGAATGTTATTGATTCCTGTGGTTTTTTTGGATTAAATTTTTTTTATTGGAAAACCTGAGCAAGGAAACACTACCAGAATTTCCTACAATTATTCTAAAAATGGCTGAGTGAGGAAAGATAATGGTAAGGAAGCATCGCTGGCCTTGGCTGCATTAACGCTAGACTTGTCAGAAACATTTACTATCAAAACTAAAAATATCGAAATCACCTAAAATTAAAAGTCTTACCATTTCTTTGTAAAGTATCTAGATGGATACTACTTAATGATATTCCTGGAGCATACTGAAAGAAGGGCAACAAAGCTGGTGAAGGGTCTGGAGCACAAGTCTTATGAGAAGTGGCTGAGGGAATGGGGGCTGTTTAGTGTGGAGAAGAGGAGGCTGAGGGGAGACCTTATCACTCTCTACAACTACCTGAAAGGAGATTGTAGCAAGGTGGGTGTCCATCTCTTCTCACAAGCAGCAAGTGATAAGACAAGAGGAAATTGCCTCAAGTTGTGCCAGGGGAGGTTTTAGATTGGATATTAGGAAAAATTTATTCACTGAAAGGATTGCCGAAAATTGAAACAGGCTGCCTACGGAAGTGGTTGGGTCACCATCCCTGGAGGTATTTAAAAGATGTGTAGATGTGGTGCTTAGGGACATGGATTAGTGGTGGACTTGGCAATGCTTGGTTAACGGTTGGACTCAATGATCTTAAAGGTGTTTTCCAACCTAACTAATTCTATGATTCTATATGGCAACTGCTAAATTCAATCTTCCTCCTATTTCAATATTGGACTGAATATTTTGTCAGTGTTTGCACAGACATCTGTAAAACACGCTATTTTGGCAAATTAAATACGGATTATGAAATAAGAAATTACTCTGAACTAAGCCACCTTCCATCATATATTCGAAGACCACCAAAACAGGTCATTTTGACAGATACGGGGCTTCTTTGAACCATTTGTACAGTATCTTCTAGCAACTGAAAACATTTCCAAATTTAGGTTTGAAACAGTCTTTTTCATTTACTCCTTTCTCTTTCAGACTGTCACTTTTGATGAGTAAGTATTTTCCTACAGAAAAATATTCTCCAGAATATACCAGCCTACCTCTGCTTACCAATCTCCTGAGAAGGTGCAGAAATCCAAATCTGAGCCTGCTTCACTTGGAATTTTAAAAAAGTTCCAACCAGGCAGAGCACACCCACTGATCTGAAAGTCAGGTCTATTGCAGGAGCTCTATTAGAGTGAAATGCTCTACAGCTGTGTATAAAAACCTGACTTACAGACACCGCATTTGTGAAACTCTTCCAATTGCATTTGCCCTGTCTGAAACGTAGCTGCTTGCTCTAAAGACAGTTAGCTTTCTATAAATACATAGCATCCAATTCTGTTTAACATGTGGCAACCATTTTAATTATAAATATAATCTGAACTATTCTTTCTATATAACCTTCTGTAGTTGTTAACTGTATTTAGGAAGTCCTGCACTAGCCATTCATTTTCAAAATCTTTAAGGCAAGACAGCCCAATTCCTGTACTGTTCTGACCACAGAAATGTCTTCAGCCTTTTTTATCTAGTAACCATTTTGCAAGATGCAGGAGAGTCTGGCACTGATCCAGCAATAAACACAAACTCCAGCTTAATTGCTGATAGATGAGTAACTCTATGAAAACCAAAGACTATATGTTCATAGTTAGGCAGAGTACAAGCTTTTAAAGGTTTCAAAAGCTTTTAATTGAATAGGTGTACTGCCACACACAGTACCCTTGAAATGGGAATATTCATTTTCATGAGGACTCTCCACAGAATGAAAAGCTTAAAGAAGTAGGCTGTTTGTTCTCATGAATTTTATTTGTATACTGTGAATAATGTCTATTAATAATATACTCTGCTTAGTGTGACTGATACAGAAATAAGAGATTCTTGTACAAATCAAGGATTGCAGAATCAGGTCCTTCCTTTTGTATCGTATTAGCAGATGAACAAGAGAGAAAGAAATAAGTTGTCTTCAAAACCAGTGGGGAATGTGATAGCCTTTCTTTTTAACCTTGGATTTATTCACTTTGATGGTGAGTGTATACAAGATTAAGAAATGCTCAATTCCTTGACTACTAAACTCTCTGCCTACTTGTAGCTGATGATTCATGGCTTATTGTTTCTCTAATAGTTCACAGTTAATTGGTATGGTGAAAAATTAAAGATTAACTGTCAAAATGTAAAAGTATCAAGCCTTTTTTTTTTTGAGAGGATGAACTGAAAATATCTGCAGATGAAGAACCGCTAGCTAAATAACCTCACACAATATCTACACAGCTACAAAATCAACCTTTATACCATCGCACACACATGAATGTTTTTAAATAAGGCAGTTTCAATTTTATAGCATCCCATAACTTGCAATCAGCAGCTCTTTAATAAAACTGAAACAAGCACCTCACAGTCAATAGGCATTTCTTACATTTTTTTTTTTGCAAAACCAAAAATAGGATTCACATTAAATTGGGTCATGTTTCAGCACACAGTAATTTGACCTAAAGATAACATTCCTATCCCACAGTTATAAGATGTGCCTTTCAGACAATGAAAACATTTAAGAACTACAATTTTAGGTAGTTTGTATAATGTAAAAATGTCTGTCACACTCCTGGAATCCAAAATGTAATGAAAACTTTCAGTCTTGGCTGTATGCAGCAGTGTGTTCCCACAGAACAGACATAAGTATTGTATCATGGCATTAAGTTGGTGCAACAGAGAGCACACAACAGGAAAAATGACATGTCTGGTTTCATCTCATGGTTTATTTCTTATTAATATTTTGCAGCAAAACTGAACTACTGTCATGGTTTTAGCTGGGACAGAGTTAATTTTCTTCACCCTAGCTGGCATAGTGCTGTGTTTTGAACTTACCAGGAAAACAATGTTGAGATAACACACAGATGTTTTGGCTGTTGCTGGGTAGTGCTTGTGCTAGTCAAGGACTTTTCCAGCTTCCCATGCTCTGCCGGGTGCACAAGAAGCTGGGAGGGGAGGGGGCACAGCTAGGAGAGCAGATTTAAACTGACCAAAGGGATATTCCATATCATGTAACGTCATGCCCAGTATGTTAACTGGGAGGAGCTGGCCAGGGGAGGGGGAAGCAATTGTGGCTAGGGGACGGGCAGCATTGGTTGGCGGGTGGTGAGCAGCTGTATCATTTGTGTTTCTGTTTTTTTTTTTTTCCCTTTTCCATTTTATTATATTATCCTTATTGTCATTATTATCATAATCATTATTATAATTATGTTATTGTAATTATTAAACTGTGCTTATCTCAACCCACAAGTTCTTTTGTTCTTCCAATTCTCTTCCCCATCCTGCAGGGGTGGGGGGAGTGAGCGAGTGGCTGCGTGGTGTTTAGTTGCCAACTGAGGCTGAACCATGACAGCTACAATTCATAGGAGGTAAGACAAGTGTTTATTGGTGCCTGGTTGCACCATGAGAAAAGTCCTTGATTCTTTGATCATGGCAAAATTTGAAGCACCCTGAAGGCATGTTTCACTCAGTTTGGGTAGATCAGGAGTATTCAGATCAAGAAACAAAACACAGGTCATCTACTAGGTGCCAATTACTCTGGGTTGCAAGCCAGTCACTGACATGTTTAGAAAAGAAAAACTTACAGCAAAAGCAAATGAGGAAAAGGGAAACAAACAAAAAAAATTTCTAAGAGTAAGGGTGCAAAGAGGAATAAGAAAAAACAGGCCATTAATGTTACAGATAACTACAAGGCTAACATTATTTGGATATAATTTACTATTACATTCAGTTTACCATTTTCAGCATTTAAATCAAATACCTTGCAACTAGCTCTTCGAACTGCAAAGTTTAACAAAGCATAGAACCTGCTGTCCATAAATATCAACACAGAGCCATATCTTATGAAAATGATAACTTCCTGACAGCCCGGCCTCCCTCTGCTGCCTAGTAATGAGTGAATTGGACAACACCTGGCAGGTCGACCTCAGATAAATATTTCAAACATATCATGCAAGAGATTCACAGATCAATCCCATCTCCAAGAAACCAGTGGAGTGAGACGGAAAGCCATTTTGAACTGGCACATCAGAGTGGAACACAACCAGCAGTTTTCATTGCAGTGTTTTGGGAGAAGGGGTCTGTTGTTTTATTTTAACCTGTGTCAGAGTAGACTGATTAAAGGTAAGACTCACATCTGTGGATTTGATGCCTCAACACTAGAATACAACCTGGCACATAAATATGCACAGTAACCTCCCATTATATTCTCTGTATAATGCTCTGACATAGAACTAACATACTGTACATTGTCTTCAAAACCACTTTGAAATGGCTTCATTAAAAAAATCCCTCAGGTAGTAGCACGCCAGACTTCTGAACCTTTCTGCAGTCCTCTTCCTTCCATACACAAGATGGGCACATAATGAAAAACAGGAATCAGACTAGTATACTCTGTATATTTCTCATTAGATCTGAAGTCCATGCAATAAGCAAGTGAATTGTCTTTTCAACATCTCTCTGAGAAAAGGGATTTATTTACAAATATAGAAAATGTGTAACTCCATCGTTAAATAATTTGAACCACTCTGTACCAAGTCTACCAACAGAGAGAGAATTAAAACTATCGGAATATTTTCCAGATATGGTGGAATATGCTTTGCCCGAAAATTACCTTGGACCAAAGACTCTTTAGACCTGAGTAATCAGAGCAAAACTGTGCCTAGCAAGGCTAAAAATCAAGCTTTCATCCATAACGGTAGAAAAAACTGGCTTAGCCACATATATTTACCCAGCTACAGAGCTGAAATCATGTGAGTATTTGGCAGAATACACCATCTTTCAGGACAGCAAAGAATCATGGACTAAAATTAGCTTGTAGGCCAGAGCACTCTCATGATGGATGACCACATACTGAATCCCAGGGCTCACCATACAGTTTTCAGACATTGTATATAATGACATCCATCTTGTTGGCTATGCTCAGGGTAACTACTCACACCAATCTTTTCCCCATCCCTGCATACAGTGCATACATGTGAACTCTGCCACTGGAACTGAATACAGCCTTCTGCAGATAAATTTATCATGCTGAAAAGCTCATATTAGAGAAGATGTATCAAATGGGGACCCCAGCAGAAGCTTATACTTTTTACAGGTTATGTGAGGACACACCTGCTTCCCAACTTGGCTAGGCCGCTCCTGAGCTAGTATCTTGCCATGATACTGCACGCGTCAGCATGCTTGGAGCTAGGTTAGGAATCTCTGTACTTCACTCCATTACACAACATAGATAGATGTGAAGGAATTTCCTACTCCCTTTTAAAATTTGCTTTAAAATATATTTCATCTTATATTCCAAAATAAAAATTAGATGAAATTAGATAAAAATTGAGGACAGGGTGTTGCACCTGCAATTCAACAAACTTTTAGAATCATTGAATAGTACAAGAAAGGCAACCCGCCCCCCACCCAAACCTCATGAGGGTGTAAGTTTAAATAAAAAAAAAAAGAAAGAAAAAGAGAACTAAGACTAATTATCTGTATTTAAACATGTGAAGATCTTACTGAGTCTACAATGTTGAGATCTTGTTCCCTAATCAAGTGCATCAAAGGCATTCCCCAAGGCTCACAGCAAAACTGCAGAACATCCATACAAATAATTTCTGTTCAAGAAAGCTCCTGAAGTGGAATTAGTTTTCCTCTCCTTTCTGTCATACTGTTACATAGCACTGTGTTCCTGGAGGTGTATGGTTCTATACCATAAGGCTTTGCAGATTCACAGTGACATTCTGAATGAGCTCTTTGTTTTTGTTCTACTTTAATTAAAAGGGCCAGACTCTGCCCTGATTCACAACCTCTCCAACACCATTGACTCCAGAGCATAAATTAATTCAGATTTTGGCTATCATTTGGTAAGCACTATATAATTTAATGTTCTTCAACCTTCAGAATGATTGAAGGACTTATTTTAATAATAATAAACTGCATGAAGCCTCTTTAAGGGGTGATATTGAGTTTAGTTCTAGTTTAAGGGGCTAATATGTAATACATATTAGTTGTATACACGCCATACGCTTTCAACCCTTTGTTCTGACTGTAAAATGTCAATTACACTCATTCTGGTTTTGGTTCTCCCCCCATTTGTTACTGCCTCAAAAACCATGCTGTGAATTTGTAGCTGCCATAAATGCTTTATGTAAGAACTAATTGTGCAATGCTGTCAGAATTCTGGGTTTAATACTTTTTAAACCAACACGTTACTTGCACTTTTTCCTTTCTTGTGTCAAAGAAGAATATAGACTTCAATGTCACAATCATAATAAATGCATAGTAACTTGCAGAAAATCATAAGGAGTTGTTGTACCCTTCCACTCCTTTCTTTGAAAAAAGAAAGATGCATAACAGTATTTCCAGTAGGGGAAAAAAATGCCACTGTGAGTAGCAGTCATGGCTTATTAGAAATTTGATTCAGAATCTTTGACCTCTATATTTTTTTTTTTTCAGAGAGAGACAGTCAAATGAAAAGATAAATAAGATTATCCATATTTTCTTTCAGTTATCATCATGTTATGGAATAATCACTTAACGAACATAGATTGTTCTTCTAACACACAATAATCAGCTGGCACAATCAATGCTTGATTTTTTTCTTTTAGTCTCTAACTTAATAAGCATGATTTTGCTGTGCCCAATTCTAGAACAATTAACAGCACTCAGCTGCATCTAGCAACCTACAGATCTGGCACTTAAGACAGCAAAGTGCTACCAATTCCACACAGAGCTCAAAACTTGCATAGAATTGCTAAGACAATGGGGTACGCAAAAAATAAAACCTAAACATTAGTTTTCTGAAATTCTGCAGGGGTGAATTCAAAGTTTCCATAACTTCTTTATTTGATTATTTTTATTTCTTCATGTAAAAGCTACTTTTACTTCTCAGGAATGTAAAACAAGCCTCAGAGCTTCCCCTTAAAACAGAAAATATAAAACCTGATGCCACTAGGTATCTTGGAATTCTATTATGCTTTTCTACTAATAGCACTGGAAGAGAAAGGGGGCACCTGAAAGCTGGTCTAACATTTAAGTGCAAGTGGGAAGTCTGAGTTATGTTCCAGAATAAAGCACAGCTAAAACATTTATTTGATTGAAGTTATTCTTTATATGGAATAAAATAACAGATAAAGATGTGTACTGGTTTTGGCTGAGATGGAGTTAATTTTCTTCATAACAGCTCATACAGTGTTGTGTTTTAGATCTGTGGCCTAAACAACGTTGATAACACAAGAAGGTTTTAGCTTTTGCTGAACATCGCAATAGCACTGCTCCACCTTGTCTGGCCAGTGAGGGGCTGGGGGGGCACAAGGGGCTGGGAGGGGACACAGCCCGGACAGCTGACCCCAACTGACCCAAGGGATGTCCCACACCATATGGCGTCATGCTCAGCATATAGAGCTGGGGGAAGGAGGAGGAAGAGGGGGATATTATGGCATTTGTCTTCCCAAGTAACCATTATGCATGATGAAGAGGAAATGGCTAAAGAGCTGCCTGCCAATAGGAAGGATTGAATGAATTCCTTATTTTGCTTTGCCTGCACATGCAGCTTTGCTTTGTATTAAACTGTCTTTATCTGAACCCACAATCCCCCATCCTGCTTGCAGGGAGTGAGTGAGCAGCTGTGTGGGACTTGACTTAGCTGCCTACTGGGGTTAACCCCCACCAAGATGTCACAAGGCTTAATTCAATAACCCTTTAACTATCATGAAAATCTTTTAAGTCTTCGAAGCTATTCATAAAAGTAAGACTTATGTATAAAGGCACACAACTGCCTCTGAGACTGTCTCCCATGCCACAACTAGTAGCTCTGCCTACATGCCACAAACACGTACCACAAAAACAAGTGAAGAGTTGTACTGTCGCTGGGATGAAACCAGATCACACTCAGTGAGAGCATATTCCATGTCCTTCAGAAAGCAGTAATATTCAGTACAGTTGTACAGTTGTAAAACAATTATTATTAAATCATCTGTAATCTAGAGGTAGGTATAAAACCAGTGTTAGTATTTACAAAACTAAGTCAATGCAAACATGCAGTGTTTTGTGCACAGTAAGGAGACTACAGGACTAACAATCCAGAGAAATTCAGTGAGGTGATGTAAAATTTCTCATAAATGTCTGCTAGGTCAGATCAACTCTGGCCTGCCTTATCCCTTTGCTAGACTAAAAGACAGCATTATAATATATGTAGTGCTATTCTTTTGAAGCCACCATACAGCAATGGCTGTGGAGGTTCAACAACACTGACAAGATCAGTTAGCATGAACCAGCTGTTTACAGCATGTGAAGTAAAAGCTGCTGGAGCCCTGCTGGTAAAAATTGAGTTTGGTCTGTCTAAATGTCTTCTGTTATATAATTATTGCATGACAGTATAACATGTAACAAAAACAGCTAAATCCCCTAAAACTGATGATGTAACTTTGGATTTGAATACAGGTCCTCAAATCTTGAACATTAAGAACTGTGTTTTTAAGTTTATGTGGTACAGGTAAGGTTTCTTTAAGAGTCATCCTTAATGTCTAAATAGTGACATGGCTTTTTTGTCATCTAGGTTACAGTAAAGAAAGTAACCGATAGAAAAACCCCATGTTATCAAAGTTCCCAGACACAATGGTAAAGAATGGCACAAAATATACTAACAGGACAAAATGTAGGTAATTTTGGGAACGTCTAAAAAGCAGAAGGTCAGCTTGGACCCTGCCAAAACACAGAGTCCAAAACCACTTCAAGCAGCTACATATCGATACACATCTATTCCCTCAAACCCACTGTGGGGAAAAAAAAATGTTGGAATGTTATAAAGGTATTACATGGGGAAAATGTAAAGATTTTCAATATATACAACTCCAGGCAATGCCAGTACTACCATAACAGCTCAGACACTTGCCTTAAACCCGCTGCTCAGTACCACCCTCAGATCAGCCTTTTTGTCTCTATTGTCTCCATTCCCTACCTTCTCAGTTTCTCAGCACTAATAAAAATATCGCAGCACTAGAAGTGCGGAAGGAATTGGACTAAAAGGATGTCACATTATCTCTTTCCCTGGGCTAATGTTAATTCTTATTCTCCCCAAAGTACTGGAATAGATTTGCTGTCAGTGTGCAGTCAAAGGGAGTCTGTGAGGCCCTGGAGAGATGGAGTTAGGGAGATTGTTACACTTTGCTAAGGAATCTTCCCCCATGAAGGATGAAGGGAATCCACCCACATTATCCAAAAAGGGTGGGAGTCCCAGCTCCAAGCGACACTGCAATCTTCATCACAAAGTGTAATCCCTGTGTGCTTAGGTCCCCAGTGAGATCACAGCAAGAGTGGGACTGGGGAAACACTGAAGGAAGACATAAAAACCTGAAAGATATCTCAAATCTCATTAATTCCTTGTCTAACACTATCCTGCTTTTTTTGGATTCGTTGTTTGTTGGAGCGAGGGTTGTATTGTGAAAGTTTCAGCTGTCCTGGCCATTGCTGATAGAAGTTCTCTTTAGGAATCAGAAATATGTTTATATGAATATAATCATGCCCTAGGAAGCTTTAAGGGTGGAAGATCTACATCTTTTCAAACAGGAGGCAAATGTGATCTTAATTCACCTGTATTTCGAAGGCACCCAAATTCACTGGATATTTAATTTCCATTTCTCTCTCTTTAATCATCTAGCTAACAACCAGTGACTGAATCTCCCTATTTATTTACAGACATGATGCAGGGACGAATGATGCAGATGTCTACGTTGTTTGGCTACTTTAATGATGTGAATGTGCATCAATAGGAAATGCAAACGCACTCTTTGATGCCAAGATAATTTGCGTTTCAGTCTGATTGTACCTGACTGAAGCCTGCTCCGCTGTGCTGTGTACCACCAGTGGTGATTCAATACCCTATAGTTATTCTTTGTGAAATAAACTGAGAGACCAGTCTTGTATCCCTGAGCCGTACAAAATTCTTTAACTAATTTGATGGTGAAAGCAAATGCCCAGGATTTCACTTACATATAGATATACTATAGTCTAGAAGCTATCCCTTTCAAGCAGATACTATTGCTAGGTCCTATTCATACCTTCTAAACCAGTATTAACAACATGGAAATAGAAAAGCGATATACTCTTCAGAAGAATATCTTTAAAAGATGCATTGGTATATACATAAAATTCACCTGAAAAACTTTGAGACATTAAAAAAAAAGAAAAAAAATCAATACATACACACTAAGTCAAATATCCTTAAATACCAAAGTCACTTTTTCTCTGCAGCAGTGTATTCTATAATTCTTTTTACTGAGGTGTATTTGTTACTTCAATGTGTGTGAAAAGCTAGCTGGTTTTCTTTACTCGTTCACAGTAGGATCATGCACACCATTTTTTAATACATTATTTTAAAAGTATTTGCTCTCTAACATATAGTAGTAAACCAAACTATTATCAGTACTTCCAAGTTGAAAATATGAGGGTGATTATTATTAATTCATGGAGCTATTTGCTCGGAACTACTGTAAAAAGCCTTGAATAACCTATCTCTAGAAGTACTTAAAAATGCTGAATATAAGATTTAATATCTAAATTCACACTCAGTCTTTAATTTGAACAAAGATTCATAGAAGTACTTATATAACTGTACAGAAACCATATTAAATGCATAGACAGTCCCTCAATGTAATCTGTAGCGCATTGTGGGAGGAAGAAACCCTTGTCCATACACACACACCTGTAAGTTGAGGCCAAGAGGAATCTACAGAAAAGGTTTATTTTCAGACACAAAAATATATCATGCCCAGTTAGGTCAGCAGGATTTGTATCTCTTAACAACTTTGGAATACCAAACCACATGACTACACCCTAGAGGTAAACTCTAGAAGTCTGAAGCTGAAATTCAGTACCGAGTACATCAGGTAAGAATGCAGTACATTTGTCTTATGAAACATATAGTAACTTCAACAAGACAGAAAACAAATGCTCAGTTAGGTCCCCCTGCCAGACACGCACACGTGCACACATCATGAAGGCAAATATTTCCCATAGAATTTATGTAAATATTTCCTGGAAGGGGCCTAGCCTCAGTAACTTGATTCAGTGTCTGTATCATCCTGGATTGAAACTTCAACTGCACTTGGGAATGATTTGTATACAGTTGTATTCCTCTGCTTGAAAACAGATCTATTGCAAATACAGGAAAGCTTCCTAGCTCTTTCTCTTTTCTTGTCAGAACTGAATAAATAAGGAAATGAAAAAAAGCACCTTTTAGTTATATTCCAAGAATCTGGCACTTTGCCAAAGTTGTTCTACTGTGGAGAAGGTGAAATATGTAGTTTTAAAAAAGTAGATGACATGCTGGTTCAGGCCTATCAAGTAAATGCACTCTCTCTTAATTCCTCTGTGTTTTTTTTCAACAAAGAGAAAATCTAAATTAATCCATCTAATGGATAGACCTCAGACAAATGAAGGAAAGAAGAATACCAGCAATTTACACACTGGAAAGAAAAATAATTTTCATCTGCCTGACCATGCAGAATTACAGAATTTTAAAAAAGACTTTCTTATTTCCTATTACTTAACCTTCTTGCGCAAAAGAGTTAAATCTCTTTAATTGTACTGCAAATAAACAGTAACTTATTTTTTAGTATTTTTAAAACTTAAATCTTTCATCTTTCACACTCCAGAAATGTTTGCATCATCCTACAGACAAACATCATTCATACTTCATTTTCATCTTTGCCTCCAGCATTGCCTACAAAACAGGCATATCCTATTGGAAAAATAGAAAATCTGAGGCAAAGAGATGGCAAATATTTTCAATGCTTACAGTGAATCTGGAGGCCAGTTGAATTTTATTTTCTATTCTTGTAAATTTCAGATCTGCTAACAGATTGACATTTGAGCTTACATCAATGGGAACTGTTAAGCTCAGCATGTTAATTTAAAAAAATAGCAGAGTTATAAACTGGTCAAAAAGTCCCCCACATAAATTGTAGTCTAAAGGAAGTCTTAGGGAACTAGTTGAAGGTTACACAACTCATCACTGGCAGAGTGAGGATTTAAAATCCTCTTCATGAAGTTGTACTGTCTTAAACCCATAATTTTGTGTGTGGAAACACCAAATAAAAGCCCTGCACAGTCATGCTGTTTTACTTCATCTCTTCTTCCCATGGAATGGGGAAGGGGTGGATACAAAGAACAGGGACACAGCACATTTCCTTGTTTAGTCCCTTCAGCCGGGTCCTGACTTTTCTTACCCTTTCACATGGAAGGCTCTGTCATGGTCGTTTCTGTCCCCCATTGTAAATGAACTAGTAAAACTATATAGCAAAACTGTAAACAAACCAATACCCCATTCTGATCACAGAATATTCAGAATTAAACTTAAAAATTTATAAGTGAATTAACATTTCACTTGGGCCTACTATTTTCCCAAGTAGTAAAAACAAACCCACAGAATAAAAATGGAATCTAAATGTTGCTTTAGTTACAAAGACAAACAGAACAAAACTGAGCTGAACCAGAGTATGAAACTGATGTGCTGCTGAGAATGTAAGTCATTAAATAACCACATTGGAAGGAAAAAAGAAAGTAAGTCTCAGCAGAGAAAGATAAAGCTGTTGAGGCTGATTTTAAAAATCTTCTGTTTGTAATAAGATGTTATTAGTCTCCCAGGCAAAACACTTTGAAAAGCATTTATAAGCATTGAAAAGATTTTTGTTTTGATAACGTCACTTGCTATGTCCATGTAGGAAATATTCCCCACTAGTCATTTGCTAAAGCTATGTGATGTGGGCATAAATAAATACATCATATTGTTAAAGCTGAGATAGCGTCTGTCTGTCCACCTACCATAGAATTCACTTATTGCTTATTCAATATAAAGCCTGCTTCTATGATTTGGCACATCTTTATTCAGAAAGATGGGCTGATTGCTGACAACTTTGATGCAATAAAGACTGCTGCAGCATTACTGGAAGAAAGTCATTTGATAAATGTGTATTTTCCATTTTGCTTAAAAGGGATCTATTATAAGTGCAGCTGCTTTCCGAATGAAATTAATGCCGAAGTGAAGCCTCGTATTACAAAGTAAAATGGGACTCACTCTCTAATATTAGACTGAAAGGCATTGTAATGCAGCAGGAGGATTGAACTTTGACTCCTTCAAGAACACTGATTCATATAATAAAAAGGGGAAAAAAGGCTTTAAAAATGCTAACATCTTCTTTTCAAAGCTTAGCAAAGCTTCTGTCCAGAAAACAGAATAGCAAATACAGGATGTGCACATCTCCAAAGAAGATATACCCTAAGGAATACCGTAAGGAATCCACAAAACAAAATGTTCAGGATTGTTTTGAAGTTGTTGAAAGATACTGAAATGTGCAACTAGGAGGGGAATGTCTCATACCTTTTCCAGTCAGTGGTGATCTACACTGCTTATTTAAATGGGTTTTAATCAAGCTATATGCTGTTGGGTTACAGCTAAGATTTACCAATTTGTTATGATCACAGCCTCATAAGTGAGAAGTTCTCCCATCCTTATCAAGCTTTCAAGAATATTCCTGTTCAACTCTGTCTATAAATGAGATTTTTTTTTAAACTTTCTATTTAAGGTGTGTTTTTGTCTCTGAAGCAGACAGGAAACAAGAAGGAATGGGGCTATCTGCTGTCATGTGGGCTTTTAAGGACATTCCTTACCACTCTGCACCCATAACTGGTAGGATTGTGCTATGGAGGGGTTCCCTTTCTGACCCAATGACCATTTAATTTAATTGGTCATTTGACCATTGACCAATTGACCGTTTAATTTAATTGGAATAACTCTGTGATGAGAGGCCCAGCACAGGTGAGCCAAGAGACTTGTGATCACTGTACATGTGAAAAACGTGCAAAAGGATCATGTCAGAGTAAGTCAGAACATCTTCAGCTTGGTTACACCCCAGACAAGTGGTATTTTTTGTTTTGAGGTTTTAAAGCATTGAACCTGAGAGTGCTGTTTCACCTAATAATGTTTTACCAAACGCGGGCATGTGGCCCGCTGAAAAAAATCATTTGTGAAAAAACTGCTTTTATTAAATTAAAAGCTGTACTAATTAAGACAGTTTATTAGTTGACCATGAAGCCTCCTGGCTAAATAACATTCTGGCAAAATCAAAGGATTGCAAAGTCAGAACCCAAGGCAGGAACATTTTAAAGTGTGGGGAATAAACCCAACAGTAGTGCTCTTCTTCAGCATGCTTTGCATTTTCTTTCAAGTTGAGCTACATCTTTACAGATCCCTATCCCTTTTTTCTTGGCAAAACTCATGCATTATTATGATGCTAGTAGTTTGGGAATGGCTTTCCTCTTCTCATTTTACATGGTTTAATATATGACTGTAAAATGGAACAAGAGGATTTCTATAAATATTAACTTTAACCCATGTGTCTCCTGCCCCTTTCTATATTGAATCAAGGCAAAGAGTTCTCAAGAGAGTGATTTTGGCTTTGGCTCTGAATAAAATCTGTGTTTCTCTTTTCTCTACATTGGAAGCTTACAGAGATCAGTTCCTCTGTTCACATTCATAAATACCCCATAAAATGTTCTTCTTAAGAGCAGGTCTATCTGTTGCTAGATAGAAGACAGACAGGTGCCACCCTGTGAGGACCTACAAAAATAGAAAGTCATATACAATGCAGCCATGGCTTTAAAGTTGGAACATTTAAAATATAGAATATTCAGGGATCTTCTTGTTTGCTTTGTGAGATTAAGGCCTCTGGTGTTCACACTTTCAATCCTTCTTTCTGCAACTGCAAAGGTATCTATGTGGTGCAACGGTGTGCTGTGTCCAGGTAACTGAAAAGCAAATCACTGTGTTAGTGCCTCAATCTGCCTTGACTATTTAAATGAGAAGCTGATATAACTTTACAGCACTATTTCTGATACTTAAATGAATTTACTTGAACAGCTTTAATATATAATTACCTTATTCACACAGCTTGAATACTGGTATCTGACATTCCCTTGATATCTCCCACAAGCAAGGACTCTGAAAAACTTTACTTGCCATAAGCATTGGCAGTTCACTGAAAATTGGCAGGCATTTGCCTTATTCATTCAGATGTTGGTGATGGTACATAAAAGTATTCTCAGTTTTTCAAACAGAAATATCTTTCACTATGTAATTGACAAAATAAGGAGTAAGATTTCTATATATAAGCATTTTAATAGTTAAAAAATAAAAGTCCTGTCACATCACCAAAACTTTTTAATACGATTTGTTGAATGTGATAAAAAATAACACATTTCAGGAAAGATTCTTAATAATTATATGTAAAACTGTTAATTTTGAATATAAGGTTCTTTACAACTGTCTTCAAATATTCAAGTCTCTTAAACTGCTTAGTTACAGGTTATTTTTCAGAAGTGAAAAATTCCAATATTCTTTGAACAAGAATTTTGTAATTTTTTCAGCAAAAATTTAAATGAAGGATATTGAAATACTTTGTGGGGGAAAAGAATAGAAAAGTCTTACTGATTCTGAAGAAAGATGTTTCTTTCTAAGTTACGCTCATGTTCCAGGAGAAAACTTTGTAAGTGAAAGGTAACAACCAGACGTACTCTGTGGCCGTAGCAATAAAAATCCTCAAATTAGAGATGATACACACCACTACATCTTACTCCAGCTTAGAAACAAGAGTAATTTGCATCCTCTGTAAAGAAGAATTTTACACTGACACAGTTAAACTAGTGCCTTCAAACCAAGAAGTGACTAGGAATATTTAATATATTTTGTTGCAAATCTAGATCATCTGCAAATGGAGGAAGGCTCTGACCTCAAAGATTGTTAAGCTCCTTATCCAGATTAGTTTTGATTTGCAGTTAAAATTACAACTAGCTCCTCTTTGGCATCATCATTCAAACATTGGGATAATTTGCCTAGAGTGACTGTGGTATCTCCTTCCTTGGCGATATTCAGAACTGGACTGGGCAAGACACTGAAAACCTTAGCTACCTCAGCCCTACTCCAAGGAGCAAGATGGACCAGACAACCATCAGAGGCACCTTCCAACATGAAGTATTCTATCTTTCCAGAAGTAAACTAGGATTCCTTTCCTTAACATAGCAGAAAGGAACAAGACAGTAACACCTTCACCCAATACATTCTGGAGCACCATCTCCTCTTTCATACAAGTCTCACTAATGTGATTTTTTTTTTCCAGGTTTTAATTAAAACTCTGTTTCTTAATGAAAGCTTTTCAACTACTGCCTCTCCCTTTCTGGTAAAAAGAAGGCAGGAAAAGAAGCCTATCTCTTATTTTATATATGGATGTCATACTTCCAAAAGCTGTGTGTAGATTTGAGGTTCTGGTTTCTGCTAAAGAAAGAAACTCTAAATGTCAAATTGATATCTGGATTTGGACTCAGATTTTAGACCCTGTCACAGGCAGAGATGAGAGGTGTTGTTTCATGAAATAGGAACAAATGTCTGGGTTTTGCTAATACTGTTTGCAAGATCTTCTGCCTTATCTCATTTTTATGTAGAGACATTAAGGCAAGATAATCTGGATAATTTTATCTCTCTCAGTACTAAAATATACTCCAAGTGTTATATTCCAACTCTTTCTTCTCTACTGCCTGTTCTCTCGGTGTTTCTGTCTTAAGCCTTCAGAAAGAGAAGCAGCATGACTTTTCCTCAGTCTGTTCTATCACAATTTCTTATTTAACAACATTTTTAATTTTTGAGCAATATAGTTGTGATTTTGTTTCTCTGCATTTCTTGCTTTTTGTGTCTTTAAAATATTTTGGAAGCAGGGAGAAGTAATTTTAAAATAATACTCAATATTTTCTCTCTTTTTGCAAGAGAAAAGCTGTCTTATATACCATCAAACAATCCCTCCTCCTTAACAGACTTGTTTGTAAGATCACAAGTCCCAGTGCAGCCACCTCTTTCCAAATGTTATCTTTTGTTTCCCTGTTTTCTTTGTGTTTGTGCTTGCAATAGTCTGTACTTTCCTGCTGGATAGCTGGCTAACTCATTTCTAATATTTAAACGTTTTAGGTTTGCTCTCATCATGACCCTAATACAGTGCATTTACACTACACTCAAAGGAGATGAATAGCAAGCCTACCAGATAAATGGCCACAGACTCACAGCCTTCAAGAGACTTATTCACTGGAGTAACAGTATTAGCCTGCAAGGGCACTTTCGAAAGCTTTTCACATCTTTCTACATTCCTGCTTCCAATCTCTGTCATTACTGGGTGATGTTGCTTTCAGATGCTTAGGGCTTTTGGTTGCTGCCAGCCTGGGAAAGTTTCATATTTATGACCTTGAACTGAAAAGCTTCCTATTGCACTTCGGCCACTTGCACCATTTCTTCCATCTTGCCGCTCACGTAACATTCAAAACCTGATGAGAAGGAGTGGAAACAAGATTACTGAGTCTTATAGGAATGACTGATTTTATTGCAGGGGGCTTGTGGGACTGTGCAAAATTTATGGGATGTTTTAAGCAGCTTATGGGAACATGCAAAGGAATGCTTAATATCAAGATGGACTGGGAAGAAGCCAGCATGAGAAGATGGAGAGGAGGGTTAATATAAAAAGAAAGAAAAAACCCACAAAAAACAGCTGGTTGCATGCAACTAAGCTGCTGTTCAGTATACTTGTCTGGGCAAGCCCTGTGCCTGATAATTGCAGTCTTATGAAACTCCATCCACCTATTTTCTGTATAACTTTGCTATCCAGTGTGTTTGTGTGTGTGTGATTTGCTGGCAAAATTCAGGCTTAACTAGCCAGTAAGTCCTGGAAAGTTGTGAGGCTGGAGATGGAGACAGGATAAACTGGGCTTAGGTTCTGGGCTTGGATTCTTTGTGGACTTACAGACCAGTGTAGGGCTCAAGACACCCAAGGAAGTGAGAATTTGAATCAAGCTGCAGTAGCTGGCCAGCAGGAGGACACTAGAAACTGGAAAAATCCCAGGCTGGAGATGGAGGGGCCAAGAATCAAGTAATCAAATTCTGCATGGTTTTATAGCCTAGGGTCTGAGGGCTCTGCAAATATGAGAGTGACTGTGAATCAAGACAGAGAGAGTTTATAAATATATATTTGTATGCATACACACACTAAATACTCAACTTCCTAATGATTTGGAGAGGAGGAGCAGGAGTGAGCTGTGTTGTTCATGTTCATGTAAATGCTGAGGGTGCCAATAACGGCAATGCTCTGTGTGGATCTACATACCCAAGCATGTGAATGGGGTGGGGTGGTGGTGTACATGCATGTGTGCATCTATTTTGAATACATACACAGCCTTGCTATTGGTACAACCCGCAAATGGGAAGAGCAGGAAACAGACTGGAATTGAGAAAACCAGGCTCTCCCAAAAGCCTCAGCCAATTTTAGGTATTTGTTATAAAAATGTAAACAGACAGTAATGCCATGGTTTTCTGTGAAAAGGCAAGAGACTGTTTACACTTGTAGCAGGCTCTAGAATTTTTCCTCCCATTCAATTTTTTCTAGCAACACAGCCATAAATTTTAAAGCTCAACCTTTCCTGTTGATTTGTTCTACACCTTCTATGTTCAGCGACTCTAACAAGATGAAGTGGAAATAAAACAATCACACTATGAAATTAATCCCTTTGTTCCAAAGATAGCAATCAAAACACATTCAATTGATGAGACTATAACTAGGGAAGTGGAATTACCAACTCTTGGAGTCTGTGCCAGGTATAACATAATACAAAATCATAACAATTATTACAAAGGAATAAAAAAGGAACCACAACTACCATAGCATCAATATAACTCAATTACTGCTCCACATCCAAGTTGCTGGAATACAACAGGTTATTTTAACCCCATATCTGAAACTGTGATAGCAGTGGGAGCACATTGGCAAGTGTTGTCAGGAGGACTGTGGCCCTCCTTAGCTGCATCCTATGCTGATATCTGAGAGGATGGAACACAATATGCCTGCAGCTCCACATCACTGTTGGACAGGACTGGATATTTCTAAAGCAATGCTGGAGATGAGCGGTTCTTGGACATCTATGTAATTGCAATGGCAATGACTTCCCATGCCATTTGTTGATAACAATTGTCGATCCCATCTCTCCATTAGGACAAATAGTGTAAAATACCAGGTTTCTAGATATGACAGGGTTATAAAGCTGATGAAGTATAGCATACAGGCAACCTGCTTTTTCCCTTACTGTTGCTTTATCTGTCATTTGGAAACCTTGTAACAAAAATAGCAGGTGTCAATGCTACAGCTACATATTTTGAGTAGCAACTAGACAGAACTCAGTTTTTTGACTAATCCAGTTAGCAAGAGAGCACTAGCAGAAATGCTTTGGTGGTGGTTTTGTTTTTGATTAGTTTTTTTTTTTTTTTTTTTTTTCTCAGAAGCTAACAAGGAACTACCCGGCAGAACCGACACATAAAACCGTAGCTCTGGGTCTCACAGGAACTTCTCTCAGATGCTCAGGCTCTTACAGCTTCCTTCTCTATCTATTGTTTTACCACTTTAGCTACCAGCCACCCACCCACATGTACATACATCCCATATAACCCTCTGGAAATCCCTGACATTCACATTCCAGGAGAGCATTGCATTGTCTTTGTTGCAGCCAAAAACGTATGCCTAATTGCCTTTTACTACTCCTCACACCAAAATAATCCTAATCTGTACTAATAGCTCTTAACCCACTCATATTATGTTTGTCCATCCTTGTGCACTGATACAAGTGTGGACACTTGGCTAAAAGGGCCATACCTAACCTCCAAAGGACCACAAGGAACTGAAGGAAAGAGAGAGAAGGGAAGACAAAAAGCAATTGGAAGGTGGACTGCTGTACCTATTACAGCAAGAAACCTGTGGCCAGCCCTGCAACCTTTGTGGCAGTGGTTCTTCTAATGCCGAGATGAAGAGAATTCCCTCTGCTTTTTCTAAATATGATACTGTGTGAGTACGAAAGGACTGAAAAACTGTACTCTAGGTAAGACATTCGTTCCTGCTGAACAGTTTTAATGAAAAGGTGCCCATTAAGTCATTGTATATTTAAACATTACTGTATTTTTATTCCATCTTACAATGACTAAGTTAACTTCCTCCCCTTTTTCTATCCTGTGACAGCATAGCAGACTATCTTAAACCAAAGTAAGGTTTTAAAAGGTGTTATAATACAAGAGCAAAATGAGAATGATTAAGATCTCAAACCCCATTCTTCCAGCTCCACCTCCATTTTGAGACAACAGGTACAATGTCACTATGAAGAGGCTACTATTTACAGCTTGCAAAACATATCAGAGATTAATTCCCAAACATCATTACTCTATCCTGTGCAAGACACAAATTAAAAAAAAAGAAAAAGGCAAAGGAAAGAACAACAGCAGCGATGAAAATGAAAATACCCTGCAGGAGTTGATATGGTATGATTTCAGCCTGTCAGCTTCTGCTGTTTTCTTCCAGCTCTTTTTGGGGTTGATAATCAATATCCATCTTCATCACTTTGGGTATTTTGACTTACATCAATAGCATCTTTATGGAAGGGATATAAATAGCTATTTGACTCAAAAATAATTCCTTAACTGAATGTATTTGGAAATGTCTTTTTTCCTGTGCTTAGGAGGAGACACTTGAAGAAGATGCAGTCAAAGTATAGTCTGATGTGATAAAGAAATGACAACACAGCAGCTGTACCAAGTCTTTCTAGCATGAGAAAAACAGCATCTGTAAGGAAAAAAGCTATATGCGCACATATGTGCACACGCGCTCACACACAGTTTCAGGGCTCAGCAAAGTAGTTGAAATGGCAGCTTTGTAAGTTCAGTAAAAACATGTAATAAGAGTGAAAGTATCTTTGCAATTCCTCTCTGTGACAGGCTGTTCTCTAAATCTGCAACGATGATTCATGCCACCAAAACTAATAATTTTTGGGTTTTGTCTCTGAAAATGGCCAGACTGAAGAGGAGGGTATGGCAGTGGGGGCCCTGCAAAGGCGCATGAGCACCTATGGGAGCCAGCGGGGACTCAGAGCCACCTTGTGCACCTACCACAAACCCCTGCACCTTGGCATCACTTTATGAATCTCCTAGCCTGGACGGAATTTGACTAAGCAACCCGCAGGTGAAAGACTGCTGGTTTCATTCCTGTACCTTTAAGTCAGATTATGTGATTACATGGCTTGCTTTTTTTTTAAAAAAAAAAAAAAGATGTAAAAAGGCTTAGAAAGTGATAGAGGCCAAATTTTCTTGGTCTTCTGTTTGTTTTAAGGTAAACCATGACTACAAGGTTTATAAGTGCAATACTATTTTTATTGCAATTTCTGATTAAGGTGCTTGAAAGAAAATACACGTATTTCATTAGCTAAAAATATTTGCCTTTCCTAAAGTAGTCAGACTAATGCAATGACATTCCCTACTCCAATATCAATCATACATGTTTAAAGTAAACATGGAATTGTATATTCTGAATTCTACTAAAATACATAAATATGATCATTTTCTTAAGTATAAAACAATTATTTAGTATTCTATCTTAGAACTGATCTTTAGCAGAATTAATAAGCATATTGAAATTTTTCTCAGCCTGCTCCTAGTGTGTACCTTCCCCTTCCATAAATGTACCAAGGAACATTACTATTAATCCAGTCAGTTGGATCATCCTCCCCTTCATACCTGAAAAAAACATTATGAAGAAGAGTGGCTAAACCAGGAGTCCCTATACATTGGAAGGCATTTGTTTTATTATGTTTTTTTCCTTTGGTAAGATTATTATTTATTTAATTAACATAAATTCACAAATTAATTTAGTCACAGTATTATCATCACTATGCACTAATGTCTTAAGTTTCAATCTTTAGAACAGCTCCAGAGACCAAGCCTAAATGACAGGATTAGTCAAAGGACAAATCTGTACACATATGGATTTTTAATAGCTTTTATGCCTAGATGGCCCCTGGCTCCCAAAAAGACTGTGATAATTTGGGCATCTCTGTGCTACAACAGTCACTGCTGAGCCACAACTGACTGTGGGGCAGGTACCTGCTGCAGGGCAGACACACCTGAGAGCGGCCTCAGGACATGCCACAACACAGAGAAGGAACTGAGAAAGCAATCCAGAAATGCCTCTGTTTTACCTTAATTCTGTTACTTCTCTTTCCTTTCTTTGCCTCTCTTTGATTATAAGCAGTACATGTTATGAGCTGGCTGCCCACAGGAGAGACCAAAGAGCAGTGTGCAACTACAGCATGCATCATTAGGGTCAGTGAAGATGCCAAGCTCAGTAGCTTTCACTGGAGACACTCTTGTGCATCACCCAGCAACGTACAAGTAAATTTACAGTGAGAAATGGATCCTGTAGTGCTACATTCCCTACTCTGCTCTTTCTTCCATGTGCTGAAGTTAGGGAACAACAACAAACAGAAGCACCAAATTTGGCAGTCTTTGCTTACTCCTATTTACTAAATAATATTTTTCAAAGCTTCTTACTTCTAAGTTCCCAATGAATATTATTTCATTAATCCTCTGTATTAATGCCCTGTAGAGAAATCAAGGGACAGAAAAAGGAATGGACACAACACTCAGAGACACAAATTTACTTAGTAAAATGGCTTTAGACACTTATCTTTTGGGGCTTTGATTGTAAAATAAATGAGCCTTCCACAATCTGTTAAAATGTGGGAGATGTGTACTAGCTACTTCTGTGAAAATCGTGGTATGAATGTGCACAGTAAATGAGCTAACAACAAAATCTTTTATGAGAGCCTTAAGAAAACGTTGGATTATACTGTCAAATATACCTGGCTAGCTAATTACACTGTTGGGCAGTAAATGCTTTAGCATTTAGAGATACAATACCAACCACTACCAGTGTATGTAGTTCCTTTGGTACACTAGGGCTTTTTTCTGACTATGAAGCACTACGTGGAACTGGACTGCCCACGGATTTATTGTGCCTGTGACAAGATGTAACTAAAACTGACTGAGAGTTTCCTCAGGCTGGGACAGTGTTCTCTGAAGGAGCTGCATGGCTAGTCTGAGGTGAGCAATGGATACGATATGCATCCTTACTTCTATTTATTTATTTCACCTGCTAAGCTTCTCAGCCTGCATTTTCATGAGTTTTCAGTAAAATGATGGGATCCAAATGGAAATAATCTATCTGGCTAACAATGGTGCACCAACCAGCTAATTGTATAATCTGGTGGAATACAAATGAACAGGAAATAGCTTTGAGCTACAGCACAATTCAAAGTGCACCGGGGAAGGCAGGGAAAAAGATAGTTAGAGCTGATCATTTATTGCAGTAGTGTCTAGGCAGTAAAAACCAACCGCAGCAGGCAACACACATAATCCCCCAGCACACCTCCTATCAGGTTAGTTGCCCCATAATATTTTGTTAACAGATCAGATAGTGTTAATAATGTTGTGGAAAAAGTGCATGTAGATAATGAAATGTAGTTAAATAATCTTCTTTTGACAATGGTAATTAAAGGGTGATATTCCCATTTTCAACAATTACATTCTATTACTTAGGTCTATTCTGCAATAATTGTTTTTTTCTCCTGTAAAATGATTTTCAGCTGTAAAAAAAATTAAGCAGATTCATGTAGTCTGAAAAGGTCAGAGAGATCGGATTCTGAATGCTCTTATTTTTCATACTGTTGACCTACAGGGTTAAGATAAAAGTCAGTCTCCATGATGATATTCATAGATGACTTTTTAAAGGTAACTTTGTTCATAGTGACAGAAAGATACAGTAGTTTGAATACAAACTGCACGAGCGAAGAGTGAGGACAAATAACTCCCTGAGGAAAGTGGGCCTAATCCAAGGTCCATTGAATTAATTAGCATCAACATTAGCTTTGCCTAAGGGGCTAAAGCCTCTTTTTTATTATTTTTTTTGCTGTTGTTGGCAAAGCTCTGTATCACAATATGTAGGCTGACATCCAAAACCACACTCCAATCACCTTTGTTAGCTAATGCATTTATGTACCTAACACTTAAAAAGAAAAAAGGAACAGCATTTATAATGCTGGTATATTCTTCTCACATCTAATCTCACTGCCTTCAACTGTTACCACTTTTAAGGTGAAATAAAATACTCCCTTGCAGCAATATGAAACAGGTAAACATCTGTAGATTATTTTTGCTATTAGAAGTTTTGTGCCCTTACCAATTTAAACGTAACTTAATCCATGCTTGAATGAGAATGTAGTATCACCTATCCAAATAATTTGCATTAGCAACTTCAAAAGCATTTAAATGATAAAGAGGTGAAACCCACCAACAACTCATTTGTAATCAGGGAAAATACCAATGACTGACCCTGCAAGGCGCCTTGCCAATGGAGTGTAGGTCAGCTAGCAGTGCCACAGTGTTCCAGCTGCCACTGTCATATTCTGTAACTCCTTTCTGTATGATTGTTTCCTACCTATGCTACATGAAGGCTGCTTGCAGGTGCTTTAATTTCAACTGCAAAAGATACAGTGATAAAAAATCAAGTGCAAGGACCAACCTGTTACATATCAAAGTATCTCCTCATCTCCAGGTAACACTGGTCCACTATCTCTGCAATGGCCCTAGGAAGCTGTGCTCCTCCTATGTCAGCTTGATTTCTGCTACACCAGGAGACAAAAACAAATCTAACAAGTAACTATTCAAACCTGTAGGACTTTATTAGACAAAACTAACACTTAAAGGTCTACTGAGGAACATACAGGACATATTTATGTCACAAAGCCTGACTATAACATTCATAAAACACAGCCCCTTTATGCAATGCTTGGAAGTTTTCCAAATCGCCTTCTAGCACACAGAATTTCACCATTTTGGAGACATGCAGAATGGTAATGTCTAAAATGAAATGCCAAACCTTAACAAGATCAAATTAAAATATAAAAAAAAATTAGCAGTCATTCAGCTACTTCTGAAAATACCTATTACTGATGGTTCAATAGAAGGCCGGCATTGTGAAATTCTATCCACTGAAGACAAAACTGGATGGAGGGTGTTGATCTAAAAAGATCAAAGAAAAATGGTAATTGTTTTAATTGCTTATATAAAACCTCAATGAAATGATCACCTACCACCTAAATGAAATCTTTACCTTTATAATCTGAAATCCATTGAACTCCATCAGTCTTTTAAGATCGACTATTTTAAAAAAAGAGATCTTGACATAAAGCAATATATAGATGTCAACTTTTATCACTAGTAGTGTGCAGTGATTAGAAAAAGGTAATGGATTAGATTTTAAAAGTAATTTACGTGGTCATATATGGGCATAGATATTTAGCAATTAAAAGAATCTAGCCTCCTTTAAATAACCTCCTTTAAATCTAAGACTTGCAACCCTTTATCTTTGAGAAGGCTACCAATAGTGGCAAGCCAGGGAACATGCAGGAACAGCAAGACTGCATTCTTCCATTCCCAAATTTGAAATTATTTGGTACAGTACAAAACATATGAATTATGAGCTCTGGGGCTTTGTTGTAGGACAAATGTTTCTTCATTCAGTGTCTAAGATATGTCACTGTTATGCAGACTATCAGTTAAACCAACAATTCTTGCACAGAAAGGACATTTTTCATTTTAGTTCCCTAATTGTATTGGTCAATTTTGTTTACCCATGCCTCTTAGTTAGATGGTTGTTCACTACCCAGTTTGCAAAGCGAGGTTTCATTTGAAGAAATAATTGTACCAATTTACAAACTTTCCCCTAGTCTGGTTATTGAGCATCACTCTTTTGACTACCCTAATCAAGAGGTAGAGGAAACTATGCAAACAGCAGCTGCTGCCTGCAAGTCCTTCTACTGTTCTTGCTACAACTACTTAAATCTTTACAGAAGAAAACATTCCTTTAATCCTCTACAGGGCAAGTATTACCCTCCCTTTAAAGAAAGAAACTAAAACTAAAAAAATGGCATCTTTTGGTCCAAACAACAAAATCTTGATGGCAGAACTAGGACTGAATTTTTTAACTCTCTGTGCATTAACTAGAAATACTTAGCTGAATCATCTTTAAATTTGGGAGGACAATGGGATTGTTGCAGTAATGATGCAGTGCACATTTGAGTTTTTATGTTTTACTTACTGCTAATATTTAACACGTCAAACATTTTATACAACTGCAAGAGTAAAAATAATTATTTATCTATGACCTCCTACAGCCTGTGACATCTATGAAATGCTAGTATCATCTTGACTGGTTATAACATAGGTACAACGTTTGGGGACACAAGAAGAAATGAAATTCTGTGTTCTTGGGGCTGGAGTGCCTGATAATTTCAAAGATAAAAATTCCTCAGTAAGGGGAAGGTGACCATGAAGCACTACACTTTGTATAAGCAGGACCTGCTCACTGGTGTCTTAGAGAAATCATACGCATCCTTCTAGCTTTTAAAAAGGCAGCTGACATAGGAAAGCACTTTTCTCTCTGGACTCAAATGTTCTCATGTAACTGTCTCTTGGAGGAAAAGTGAATAAGGAGCACCTTGAAGTGATTGATGACAACGTTCGGTACATTTGTGGGACAGCTCATTAGATACTATAAAAAGGGCCCCTCACAATGTACATTAAAGAATCCGAGGGGAGCACATTCTTGATAAATTTCAGATCCCAACTCAAAGGCACCACGCCAGCTTTCTAACAATGGGGTGAGGCCAATGTGGAACACTTCAGAAGGATTTACACGAATAAGGTGTTCAACCATGTATCAGGGATGATCAATGAGGAAGAAGAGAAAAACTTCTCTACTGATGTTACAGACCAGATAGAGGAGACTGCACAATAAGATAAAAATAAAATCAACCTTCTAAGTCAGAAGATGATAACTTCTGTAACAGTCACCCCTGCCATCACTGCCTCTTTTTCATGATTTTTCTTCTGATACACAATAATCCTCTATATCATCTGAAAAATAAGTCTGGGTCTGGTTACTAGATCTAGCTTAACAAATGACCCAATTTCTCCAACTGTCATTTCCAATGACAAATCATATTTATACATCATTTTTCATTAGTAGTCCACAAGAAGAATTCAGTTACTCTTAAAATTTTATTCATGTCAGCATTTAGTTGTACATATATGCTTGGAAATAGACCACTTTAAGCATAATTCTTAATAGGGGATGGAAAAGTAACTAATATTTGTGGCTGTACTCTGTTTTTAACTTTAGGATTTCCACATGATTGAAATCAGAACAATAAAAAGCTGGATGACATAGTGTGCAGTGAAAAAATGTTAAACAGTATCAAGACAATTTCTGAAATCTAAACAGACATTTTTCATGATGAGGTAACTGCTCATAACTAAGCGTTAAGATGCTGACACTAAGTCTTACCTACTCTTTCTCATTTACATGTTTTAGTGACATGAGGAAGGCACCAGGAAAACAGAAATCCTGGAGCACTCCCCCTCTGCAGCATGGTTTCCTGTCTAAACACAGAAGACACTTCCACAGCCTACTCTGTCAAACTAATTGTTACAACTTCTATTTCTTTCAAGACATTTACATTTCCATCAGCACTCATTTCTGTAAAGAACAGTAAAGTGTCATACCTGGAGATAGCTCAGTGGAGCTGAAGTAAAGCAGGCCTGCAAGCTCTACAAACCCATCTCCATGTATAAGTTGCTTCACGCTTTTAAGAAACCTTTTCTCCAGAATTAATTTCTCCCTAGTCTGATAGTACTGACAATTCTGAAGTATCTGTTACCTTCTCTACATAAAAAACTATCAAAACCAACTAAGAATTGCATGTTGTACCTTTTTTAATCATTTTCTGATTTGGTGATGCCAAAAGTAAGTGCTTTTAATAGACTGAAATACAGGGGTTTAGATCTGCTGGGTGCATTAGGATCAGACAACGGGCCCTGGTGTTACACTGCAGCAGTCGTGATTAGTATGACTCATTCCATCACACCCAAAGGCAGCTGCTTACAACGAACAAGAATTTTCTACGTACAATTTTCCTGTGACTATCACAAATGAACAGCGTTAAGCTACTAAGTTGAAGGCTACAGACAGATGGAAGTTTATCTGGTGAGTAACCCACTCACTAAAACTTAGTACTAGTAAGACTCACAAAAAAACTTGTCTCAGGGTTGTTGTGTCCTTCTGAAACAGGGTTGAACAGCATCACTGCTATTTTCGTATGTCATGGACAGAAATTTCAGTAGTGACATTGCTTTAGGATTTGGGTACCAATTTTGAACTTTCACGTTTTACAGTGAAAAGTTACTCAGCACTTCATGAATGTGAGCTTCATTACATTATTTTGATTGTCAACCCCAAATGTCTAGGTTCTCTTTGCTATGAGATGTATACTTTATTTACCCAGTCTGTAATTTAGCCATGATAATGCTATTTCAGGAGTTTGATTATACTTTTGATGCAGATAGTAGTGGAATTTGATGGGAAGGTTTTGTCCTCCCTCCCCCCCACTGCCCTCTTTTAAGGCAAAGGGAATTGAAGATACTTTTAACATTGCAAGACCAAAGAGACTTTTACATTAGAAGAGAAAAGGGTGTGGTGGTCACTATCAGCGTAACTTAATGGTTTCATCTGAAAGTGGGTCTTTCAAAACTGATTTTATCCATTTTCAGTTTACTTAACACTGCAGAATAGTAAACATATAGAAAGCTGATAACCATCCAACATGGGTTTTGGTGACAAAGTGAAGGAAAAGGAAAACATACTTTCATATTACACAAAATTGTGTTATATTGATAGTGCCATATACTACACAGATTACATGCTTTTGTTGATTCGGTGAAACATTATTTTCCAAGGACTTTTATGTACTTTGCTTACATTTGTTAACAAAATATGTTGAAATTAAATCCATGTTGTATGCTTACATGCCTCAGGATGACAACAGGCTCCTTAGGGCTTATATACAGGAATGTACAGTCACAATAGGGATAGACCCACTGAACTAATTTAGAAAAAATATAATGTAAAAGTAAATAATAATAATAATAATATCTGGGACTGTAAGCCCATTTTCATCAGCATTTCTTTACTATAAGGTAAAAATAATTGATGCAAATTCCTGCAAAATGTTTATGAAGAAGCCAGAAATAAACTACAGATCCTCCAAGTCCTATTCGTCTGATCTTATTTAAAAAAAAATCCACCAACAAAAACAAACAAAAAAACCCCACAAACCAGAAACTAACCCTGAGGAGTGAAATCAGAACATTTAACTTTGGAAGAGTGTTGATAGAAAAAAGCAACAAATATGTCTAATTTAGAATTACTGATGATTATGGACTGGACTTCAACTTCTAAGCTCAACATGAGCGAACAGTGTGCTGCTGCAGCCAAGAAGGCCAACAGGATGCTGGGTTGCATCAAAAAGGGCATCGCCAGCAGAGATAAAGAAGTCATTATCCCACTCTACTCGGCGCTTGTCAGGCCACACCTGGGGTACTGTGTACAGTTCTGGTCCCCGCTATACAAAAAGGATGTGGACAGGCTGGAAGGGGTCCAGAGAAGGGCCACCAAGACGATCAAAGGACTGGGAAGCTGCCATATGAGGATAGGCTGGGAGAGCTGGGTTTGTTCATCCTTGAGAAAAGGAGGCTTAGAGGGGATCTCATCCCCATGTACCAGTACTTAAGGGGTAGCTACAAAGAAGATGGAGCCTCCCTTTTTACAAGGAGTCACATGGAGACGACAAGGGGGAATGGACACAGGTTGCTCTTGGGGAGATTCCCAATGGACATGAGAGGGAAATTTTTCACAGTGAGGACAGTCACTATTGGAATAATCTCCCCAGGGAAGTGGTTGGCTCGCCCATGTTGGACACCTTCAAGAGTCGTCTGGACAGGGTGCTGGGTCATCTTGTCTAGAGTGTGCTCTTCCTAGAAAGGTTGGACTAGATGATCCCTGATGTCCCCTCCAACCTGGGATTCTGTGATCCTGTGATTCTACAATGAGGTAACTGTACTGACAAAGCAGAACTAATAAGATTTATAGTCTATGAAGACCTGGAACTGAACTAAAAAGACTTGAATGGAACTAGAAAAATTGTGACACCCCTTATGCAGTTGCTCAGTTGAGATATAACAAAGCAAACCTACAAATCCTCCTCCCTGTGTTTTATTTGCCCTCTGAGTGCTGGTCTGTGTGAAAGCGGGAGATCACAAGTGTGAAAGCGGGAGATCACAAGTTTAAAATCCCATACCCAGTCACCCTTTACAGAACACCGAACAAGTACATTAATACTAATTAATCACTGTCACAAGCTGACCAAGTGTCAGCACGTCATATTTAAGGTCAGAAAATAAAGTCAGTATTTCAATACCACATACATTAGAGAAGACATGAAAAATGTGATTTTTCATTTAAAGATGTAATATACAATTAGCAGGTGCTTTTCATATGAAGTTAGCTGTAAAGTATTTCCATTTACTGACTGATTTCAAACATCTGCTGCTAGTAAATGGTAATCCTCTGTAGTAATAACAGATCTGTAAAAAGTTTTTGTCAATGTACAGAGCATTAGGTGACTTCTTTCTCTTGCTTTTTAATTTCTTATTCTTAACTTTATGATTAACCATTACTATGGTGCAAATTATGGAACAGCAAATCAAAACCGCTCTAAAGTATGCCTCAGTTTTAGAGTAAAATATCAATACGAACAGCTAGCCAGGGTCATATAAAGCACAGGATGCTCAAAGACTTTTAAAATCGGATGCTGACTGAAGGTAAGTTGCTGACCTAAGGCCTAAACAAACATCACAGATATTTCATACGCCTCTGAACCATCAGGGTCTGGTCAGTTAAAAATGAAACAGAAGTCAATGGATTTCATGGCTTGGTCTGGCTTGGCAGATCATCTGTTTCAGATAATGTAATGTTAACTTTCTCTGCTTTGATATCATGCAGTAGTAAAGGAAAAACTACTCTGGAAACCAAAGTCATGGATGCATCTGGAAGAAGCTTAAATATTACAAGTGTTCACAGGAGCCACATAGGAGGAAGTAGGATCCAACTGATACAGCAGAATCCTAAAATAAGTTTTTCTTGTTTTATTGGTATGGTATGGGTTTTATTGGTTGGTATGGGTTTGATCATCATTTCCAAGAACAGAGTTTGCTTCTGTATCTCAGGTGTACCTGCACAATTTGGATATGAAATCAAGAAGTTTATGAGCTCAAAACTTATAAATAGAGTGCCTGAGAACTGTAAGGTTGCTTCTGCTTCTGAATAATGAGAAAACAGAACCGTTCTATGTTTTCATCTGTATAATTCTTCCAAAGCTCCTTTTGCCCTTTCTGAGGGAGTTTCTACACCACAGTCACCTATTGCTCAACTTCCCAGTGTTTCATGAAAGAAAAATTTTGCCCTTGAAGTTCTACAAGACTATTCAACGGCATCCACCTGCCTATATATTCATCTGTCTACTAGTCTGTATCAGCTGAGTCAACTCCAACAACTTTCAGTTGTCTTACTCTCACAGTCTTTTATATCAGTTCTATCTTTATATTTCTTCTGAATTCCAAGAAGTGAAAGCATTACACATTACCCAAAGGATGGGGAGTCAGCAAGGAGAAAAGACTAAATAAATAAAAAGGAAAATAAAAAAGCTCCATGTGGAAATACAATAGATATGCAATAGGTCAGTTGTCAAAAAGTTATTTTATTGTATTAGGAAAACATATTAAGATCATTTCTGCTGAAGAATATACATGTATCTATTTTGTGAGGACTTGCTTCAATGTTCCTACATATTCAGGGTTGATAAAATGAAGGGCCTTCTGCAGTTCTGAAACTGTTTTGTCAGGAAAGTGACTGGAAACTTGGCTAGAGACAATTTGCTCTTGAAAGCTATCTCATCTATAGCATACTTCCTTGGAAAATGCATGAACTAAATTACAACACTGGAAGGAGCAAGGGTTCTCATTTTCCTTATATTTGCCTACAGATGGCAGTTTTTCAAAGATAAAATTACAAGCTGCTAAAACACTGTCAAAGTTCAAACAATTTATGTTTAGTCCAAACATTTCTAATAGAGTCACACTGCTGTACTGAAAATAGTGAAGGAGACAACGGACCATTTCTCATCCATTTAGTAGTGCTGTACAAGTGTCAGGAATAGTATTGCACAGCCTGGGCACTCATTTTTTTGGGTGGTTTCTCAATGAGCATCAGTGTTTCTGTTGAAACAGTGCTGACTGAAACATTATGGTCATTGTGAAACTACACAAAAAAAAAGAAATTACTTGTCATACAGGATGTCGTTCTCATCTCAAGTTTAAAGCAGTTAATATATTGTGTGAATACACCAAGCTGGTTTTCCTTTCAAGTTAATGATTTTTAACCGTCAATAATATCCTGAAAAACACAAAATACTATTTAGCTTACTGTTGTAATCAAGCAATCTGTATTTCTTCTAACAGATAAGACTACAGTATGCTTTTGGGAAAAATTTCTGCAGTCTCCATATTATTTTCCATGCGTTCAGATTTCTTAACAAAGAAAATGTACTCAGAAATTTGTTCTTAGAAGGTATGCTAGAACAGTTTCCAATAATCTGTTCTCTTCTTATATTGTCAGAAGAGTCCCTGCATCTTCTGCATAAAGTAGAGAAAGCCTTGTGGCAGTTATTGAGATCTTCACTGATCCATGCAAAAATAATTTCTCCACTCATCCTAGAAAGTATAAACCCATCTCTTCTTAAGAGAGTATGATCAATACCATAATAATATGTGTACAGATATGGCTGGTCTAGCTACAATGCACAAGACTTCTTTGTAAATCATACTGACTCAATACTACAGAATTTGTTTATGGAACCTCAGACAGAGTTATTAGGCAAAATATGTATACAGAAAAGTATTTTCAGAAACTACCTGAATTTTGCCACTCTGCATTTCACTAGCAGTTGAGTTCAATTTGGTGTGAAATTTGTAAGTAAATTAACTCTATGGCTTAAAAGAGTCTATGAAAAGGTGAGTGACTATTGTTTCAGAATACAGGTCTGAAAAAACACCATTTTGTTTTTGTCGAAATGAAATGGCCATCAGTATAGATTAAATAAAAAGTCATTCAAGTGTACTGATGGTTTACAGTATTTCTATCTATTTTCTCTGTCTCACACTGGTCATGTTCTTCAATTTCTGGGAACTGTGTCTCGGCACAGGGTCTGAGGGAATGAGTTTTAACTCTCATAGTAGGAATATTTAATGATCTTCGTTGTCTTCTGAAATGCAGTCATCCTTGCTGAACTCAAAAAGACCCTGTTTATCTTCTGAATTCCACAATATGGCTTTGAAGTTCTGCCCAGCATTTTTTCAGCAGCTGAGCTGAAATACAAGCTTAGCAAAGCTGTTGATGGCTGGAAAACTTCCTCTACAAACACATCTGCTGCCGCGCCTGGCACTGGCTGAAAATTTCAAAAGAGTTCTGGTAGGACTGATGCCTGGAAACTTCTAGGAGAAATTTGGTTTACTGTGACATCTCAAACCCACCCTGACAGAGGATGCACTGAGCAATAAAGGGCGCCAGTGTCCTGATGTAGCAACTGGAAGGTGGTTGCTACAATTAACAAAATTTTCCCACTGTTTTCTTCCCTGTATACCAGCTTACATATACGAACCCAGAAACCCTGGTATTTCTTTGAGTCAGGGTCTCAAACATGGAATCACTCCCGCACTTCCTAATTTATACTTACATTTATAGCACAAAAGGTTGCACTTCGGGTTTTTTTGTTTGTTTGTTTGGGGGGTGAGGGGGCTGTGTTGGATTCTTGCAATATTATGATTAAAACCAAAAATCTCTCTGTGTGTTTGGTTTTTTGCTTGGTTTTGTGTTTTTACTACTGGCAATCTGAGAAAATATGATTTGTTAATCTGAGAAATGGTTTTTCCACAGAACAAGACAGAATTTGCCAAAATATTGTTACTTCTTACGTTAAGGAAACTGACTCCGTCCTTACTGCATTTTCATTGTTCATGGTGCATTTGTGGCAGTATAGAAATCCTGATGTAAGTTCAACTCCATGCTCAAAATTCCTATAAAAACATGGCTTAAAGTGATGAAGATCCACTTCTGTTAACATCTATGTGCTCTGGCCTTTACTGTTTCACACCATATCCAGTGAAACTGAGGATGGTATTGCTGGGCGCATTTGGTAAGAGCAGAATTAAAACTTTAAGGTTCGATCTCAGCCCAAAGAAGGAGAATTGAATTTTACCAAGTAATAGTAATAAACACTTCTCCATATTCTTTTCTATGGTTGCATTCGTATAGTTTAAAGGTAAGCATGTTATATTCTCCCTTGGGATGCAGTAAGGTAGAGCATGTGAGCAAATATTTTCAAGCCCCTTTAGACATTCTGACCACCACAAGCTCAGAAAAGTGCCTCCCTTTGTGCTAGACCAAATCCCAGTCACACTATCTTCCTTTCCTTCTCTGTGATGCTCAGACAGATGAAACACTAACTTACATTGAGGTGCTTATATTATGGTATCATGATTAGGATTCAAGACTTCTAATGCTGTGACTTTGTTTTCAAGTAATGGATGAATTTTCATATAATACTCTATTATTTATCTTTGTAAAATAATATTTCCCTTCAAATGATATTTTCCATGTAAACAGAAACATGCCTTTAAATTACATATTTGAAAGACATGCTCACTGTGACAAGAGTTTGAATTGACCCTGCTACTGATGTCAGAGAGAGGTTATATGTAGCTAATAGCACAGCACAGAAGACATTATTAATTCAGGATTTGTTATAGACATTTGGCTTTAAAATTTAAATTAGAAATGCATATTCATACAGTCTGGTCTTTCAAATATATACTCACATACCTTGTTTACAAGAAAACACAAGTGAGACCATTTATGATGGATTTAGAAAACGAATCAAAAGCTTAAATTATATCAAGTCAAAAGGATATGAAAAGCATATTTAAGCACTGAACTGAATATCAAATTGATGGAAGTCACTTATCATTTATAGCTGGACTATACACGCAGTCGTGTTTCAGACTTATAGGACAAACATTGGTACCTACAGTCCCTTCTCCTGGTGACTCTTCAAGGCAAAAATTCTGCATTACTCTTTCTGTATAGCCCTTGGTTGTATTTTGACTACTGCACTATTATAATAAATAATAGCAAAACAGAGAGGAAGCACTAAAATTAAAAAAAAGTATCCTAATAGAACCATTTATTGACTTCATTAATAGCCTAAATGCTTAAAGGTTTTATATTACAAACTGTACAGCACAGAGACATCTACACATATCCTAATTAACAGCAATCACACACGCTAATAGTATAACCTACTGCTTAAGTAAATGAACATCCTTGCCCCCTGCTGCCTTGAAGGGGCTGATAGGCATGCGCTTTATTGACAAAGTAAGCTAATTTACAGAGTGATTGTCCAAGAGGGAACTGCTGTTTATTTGTAGAGTTTTTCCCATTGAACTCATGGGGCAAACAACACACTTAAATTGTTAATTAAAATATCAACGGCTAAATTTAAATACTATGGTCTTTGCAAGTACAGTGACACATGTTTATTTAGAAAGAAAGAAACACTCCTGGCAGTTTTCTGCTTTAAAGAAATGCTGTAAATCAAATAACGGAACTACCAGAGGGAAATGAAGGCACCCTTCTTCTCTCTTTGTTTCTCCAGTAATAAAGAAACAGTGGTTACAAACCTTAAAGAGCCCAGAGACTTACAGACCCATAGAGGGTTTCATACCACCTCACAGTTTGTTTGAAGACACCTTACTGAAAAAGTAATGAGGCAGGCTGCTTCTGGCAGAAGTAAAGTCTGAATGAGACGTGGTGTTATAAACTTTTGTGGAATTTTCAACATGCAAACTAAAGGCTCGTTTGAGTCTGCATTTTCTTTGGCTTGAGTACAGAACTTTTTCTCCCCAGCTTAGCAGAATAATGAACAAGCAAGATCAAATAATATTTAAATGGTGAAGGCATCAAAAACTTCTACTTCATTCTGCAAAGTAAATGAGGTTATGTTTTGGAAGTCATGTTGTTTTAGGAAGGGAACTGGTCTGGACAAGAAAAGGAAAGCACAGCCCAATATTAGAAGGTTAATTTATTGATGAAATACCAAGTGAGCACACACTACTCAATTGTTTTAACATGTGCTTCTCTCATATGCCTTTGATGGAGCTTTTATATTTAATTAGAAAGTTACATATTGGAATACTGACTCAAACCTGGGTCCTTCCTTATTTTCTGATGAGTGTTTCAAATTAGAGACTGTTATTCACTTCTCTAGAGAGATCATGAAAACATCATTATTTGTAAAAGTGATAGTTTCAGTAGGAGGATTAGAACTTGGATCTCAAAGGCAACATGGATGCCTTCACAACTGGACCACCAGATACACTGAGAACGATCCAAACTTCTGTTTCTTAGCTCTCCCTTTCTCAGTGTAATAATTTCCAAATTCCTACTTCTGAAATTATTAAAATTAAAACAAATGTTGTGTTTCATATCAACTTAAGTGTCGTGTTTTACCAAAGGTAATTTTTGCTGGCTGGTCAAAAATAATTTGAAAAAATGTTTCAGGACAACCAGAACATTTACAAACAAATAAACCAAATATTGTTAAAAAACCTCTACCTGAAGGTAGCAATTACATTACCATAAATCAGGGAGACAATGCTCTCTTCTTATATATTAGATTAATGCCTACAAAGTAAGAAATAATTTGTTAGCTTTCATAATTTCTTGATGACACTTACTTTGTCACTTTAGAGTAAGTGTCGCTTTCTCTATGCACTTTAATCTTTAAGTGCATGAAAGACAAATCTCACTTCATGTTATTGCAACGAATTATGATCGGCTGAAGTGGTATTTCCAGAAAAGGGTCTTTAATATTTTTTCTGTGCCAATCCATCAGTCCAACCCTATTAGACTTCCAGAAAAGTGTAAAGGCTGTAGATCTACAGCCTTAAATTGCAGATTACACAAGCCAAAGAGGGTGCTGTGAGGAGCTTTATATTAAATTTTCTTTTTCATGATAAGCAGTGTATATATTTAGAGGAAAAAGATAAGTATGCTACCCATAAATGGGGAAACATAAAATTATTAAACACCATTTTACTGATATTTGAGTAAAATATCAGAAGATTAAAATTAATGTTGAAAATTATTAAATAAAGTACAAAGCATTAAAAATAACAACCAAAAAGCAATAAGCCAATCCTCTCAGATTATGTATACTAGCTAAAGAAAGTAATCTGTAGTCATTGTAGATGCTGCTTTGAAAATTCCATTTCTGGGCTGGGAGGCAGCCAAAAAAGAATGTCTAGAATTATTAACCCTAGAACCCTAGGGTTAAAATGTCTAGAATTATTAACCCTAGGGAACAAACCCTAAATACATCATTACAGTGCTGTGTAAATCCACGATGGCTCTATCTCAGATATTAATCCCCCATCTTAAAAAAGAAAATTAGAATGTGTGCCACAGGTTTCATGGGACAGAAGATGAGCTTACTAGAAGCTTTTGTCTTGAAAGAGGTGACTTAAAGGAGATATGAAACAGGTCTAACAATCATGAACAGGAAACAGAACATAAAGCATGAAATAGGAACTAGAAGGAAAGGCAAAGAAATGCTCACACAGAAAGTTTAAAATGGTAAAACATGCAATTAATATTTGAAACTGAAGGTAATGGCCACAGAATGCCATGGGGCCCAAAATACAAATGGGTTAAAAAAGTGGTTATGATATATTGACAGCTATTAAACATGACAGTCTGAATTCAATTTCCACCTCAGGAGGCTACAGATTACTAGCAACTGGTGAAGTATAACTAAGAAAACACCATTCCCTCCCCACTTTTGTTTCCATAGGCATATGCTACCCCTCTGCTATAACTCTGTGTTCACTCTCACTGTTGGGAGAGTGGATACAGCGTTAACTGAACCTTTAGTCTGAATCACTGCTGCCATTCCTACCTTCCTTTATAATTCCATTTCAATGCACCCATTTAATTATTCTATAACAATTTGAACAGTCTAGGGCTTGGTAAATGATGCGTTTGCAAATGAACTCTGAAAGACTTGATTTTGCAGGGGGTGTTGTAAACAAATTTTTGCCAATTTTCATCTAATACTGTTAACTTTTGCAGAAAGGAATGTATAGATTTAAAAAGCAGTACTTGGTTGAAGCTGTCATGTTACAGCTCTGTGAATGATTTCCATTCAGGTTACATAGCTTGACATGGCATGGTCTAACTTCTGGAAAAGAAAATAAAAGCACAACTCTGTCTAGATAGGCTTGAAATTTAATGCAAGTCATTGCTTTAACTATGCAGTACAGATGGACTTTACATCTTCAATTTGTGTCTGGTAACTAGTTTGTACAGTCTGTGAATACTATTTTTATGTGTAACAAATTCCATGTTGATAGCTTACGTGTTTCTGAAGGAACAGCTGCATCTCAGACATTTTTTTCCCCATAGGCTACAAAGTCTTTTGGGGATATGCTAGATTTCCCCATTCGTTAGTACTTAACAGATCAAATGAACTCCATTTCGAAGACGTTTGCATGAGTAATGGTGAGTGACATCTGAATTACAAATAGGTCTGTGTTGTAATTGAACCACTGTGCAGACAGAAGTGGAGTTCCAAGATTTGCACACTTCAGGAAAAGAAAAGGAAGTTTTTTTTTTAATCACAAACTTTATTAATCACTTGTCACAGATGCAACCATAGCAGCTATTAATCATTCACATAAAAGAGCGCTCCTGTTGGTTTGCTAGCCCGGGTATAAATTATCATGTCAAAGATTAACCCATTTTGTTTCATTAATACTTTGTTTTATTTCCTTCTACCCCCCATTTTCTCTTGCAGAAAAGGCTTAAATTGTCTTTTTGGACAACTGGAGTCTGAATGATTAATCATAGTGACAGAGGGTTGACCACAGGGTCAACAAACAATGAATAAAAACATAAGACATGGGTTCATTCCAGGTTATACTCATGTTTCATTTCAGTAGTGAGAGAACAGCAGGCTCTTTTCTCCAGAAATTACTGCCTAGTAGTCAGAAGGCAACCTTAACACAATGCATGTGCGGTTACTTCCCCACAGAAAAACCCTGAGCCATTTGTTATTAGAGTTGCTGTGTAGGCCACCCAATCTGGTGGAACAACACACTTCAGCAATTCTAAAGCACAGTTAAATGCTGACGTCTCCAGGGCTTTAACTACTGCAAACAAAGGCAGCAAGCAAGCTACAGAAGCTTTCCCTGAAGTGTGATATAGGATCATAAATACAGCATGATGGCTATTAAGCTCATAAGTTGTAGTCAGAAGATCTTATAATCAAAAGTCCTTAGAGCTGTACTGCTAGAAATAAAAGAACTGTGAGAGAAAACAAAATGTACAGAATTGGAAATTACTGATTGACTAATTAAGCATCTTATGAAGACTTCTAGCAATTCTTAGTGAAAAAACAGGATGTCAATTACATTGCAAGTGTGAAGAGATTAGATTTTTATAATATTTAAGCAAATACCATTAGCATTAGCTTCTGAGACCAAGAAGTTAGGGTCTAATAGGGTCTAATTCTGGTAAAAAACAAATGACAAAAAAGGTAACAAAGCTATTCCCTCCCCTGCAGTTTAAAAGGAAGTCTTCATTTTGATGGTCATGAGAAAGTTTTCTTCTTTTGGATAATGAGTCTAACAACAATGATACTTTCAGCTTTTCAGCCCAGTGGAGCAATCCTATCAAATGACTCAAAGTCCTTAGCAAGTTTTCAAGGTTTAATTTGCAAGAGTAAAGGTCTAGAGAAGGATGGTCATTCAAAAATCTCCAAGAGATGAAACTCTGTAAAAAGGTCCTTAAGAGCCGTAATTTCTGTGGTGACTTTCTTTTTCCTTTTTTTTTTCTTTTTTTAATGCTTGCAGTAACTAAATGGGAAAAATCAAAGAAAAGAGAGTCTTCAGGTGAGAGCAAAAAGAATGGGCAAACACTCATAAAGACAATATGGACTTTTTCTACAGCTTTCATACATAGTCTGCACTCTGATGAACAAAATAGCCACCCTGTGGCTTACGACAACCATAAGCAGTGATCCTTTCTCACATGTAATTGTTTTTTTCAACAGACAACAACTCATCCATGTATCTAAATTTTCAGAACTCACTCCAAAAAAAGTGGGGAAATGATTGCTCACACGCCACTTTTCTAATTCAAGCTGCTCTTTGGAGTTAATTTCTTAAGATCTTAAAATTATGTGAATGGAAACTCCAGCACATAATATTTTAACTCATTTTTTTGCCTGATATTCAAGTTGGCCTGAGATGTGGCTAAAAAAGATGCAAGTAGATAAACATTTCATTTTGTGAAAATCTTTTAGAAATACACACATTGTAAACTTAGAAATCAATGCAACGTTGCACTAAGCAGAATATTGGTACAAATATTATTTGTACTCTGACTTCATTTCTCTAACACCACTATCGGTGTCCAACCATGCAGCGGAAACTAAAAATATCAAATCTGTCAGTCTTTGAACATTACCTGCCTCTTGGGTAGCATGTTCTAGCTCTAAATCTCAAAGCACTTTACAAATATCAGCATGAACATTCCTATTGTAGAATATGGAAACTCAGGCGAAGAGATGTGCCCAGATAACACAGCTAGGAAATAAACCAAAAGTATCTAAATGCTGAACTGCATTTTATTCAGTATAGCCCATTTCCTAATGATACACGCCACAGACACCTTTGAACTGCAATTTGACTCACTCAACAGTATTTTCAGCAAAGGGGAGCTATGCAAGGACTAGAATGGTACAGTTTACACTGCATGCAATACCGACATATCAAATAAAACTAGAAGTGCTCTCCCTGTACTTAAAGCAGTACGTGGGTTTCTTGGAATACATGAGTTTATAAATCCTCATACTTTTAAAAGGCCACTGCAAACAACAGCATTTCTTCAAAAGTGTGTGAGCATGACAATATTTGTATATTTAAAAAAAACCAAAAAACCAAAACCAAACCGAAAACAAAATCCAAAAACAAACCAGCTGATAACTACAGACACTTTACCAATAGAGTACAAATTTTGCAATAAAAATATTAACTGGATTATATTTGAGTAAATGACAATTCAAAATACACAACTAAGTCACTCTGAAGATTTTTGTGACTGAACTTAATTTCGATCATCATCTCATTCTTAAATGTTTTTCTAATCACTTCATTTTCCTTTGTTTTATAACTCCTACAATTACCATGAGTCTTTCAAAGAAGGCAATTTTTGCCAACTAGTTAAACACAGGACTCAGGAAAGATCTCTATGTACAATCTTTCTGATCCAGCTCGTCACCTGAGAGGATAAACAGGATTTACACTGGTCTGTAGGCATTAACTCTGTGTGCTTTGAAATCCAACCTGCTCTCAGAGTGATTGCCTGCCCAGCTCCACTGCATTACACTGACTGCCTCTAAAATGCCAAGATTTCTGATCACCTCAAAAACTCTGCAAATAGGACTTTTTCAGGGTTCCATAAGAATTAGGGGGCTTTTTGGTTTGGTTTGTTTTTTTCATCAAGTCCTGAATAAAACTGAAATTATTTTCCCCACACTTCTGCTCAGCAAAATTAACATGGAAGTATTTTGCCTGGAAAAGAAGTGGCTAATTTAATTCCAGAGGAAATGCTTTCATTTTCAAAGTTTTCCTCTTTTTGAGGGTGGTGTGTGTGTGTGAAGGCCAAAACAAGAAAATACTGGCAATAAAGCCCCAGAAATTTCAACCTAGAAAATGTTCAAATTCAGTCTTTCACTTTTCCAGAGTTTTGTCTTTCATTTTTTCAGACAAAACAATATAGTACAGTATATAAAACCCATACTCTATAGTCATGGATACTTGAATACCTTCACCTTTTGGGCAAGTAGAATATGCTGTGAAGAATTTAACCTAGATTTAATTAATATTCTTTTTAGATACAAAGAATTACTCAGGATGTTATTTCCACTACTTTTCTCAGAGAAACTTCTACTTTTAAATTCAGTCCATAAAATGTGAGGCTCTTATGTCCAGCATGAATACTCTGTATTAATATTAAGCATATTTCATAACTTAATGAGAGATGAATGGTGTTTCTGTGAAAAGCTGCATTTTTAAGCACACATTCAAAGGAAGTGTGAAGTCAATGTCTTCCATTCTTCTACGTCCCTGTTCAACTTTACGCAGTTTAAAATAGAACTGCAGAGGGTTTAAGTGAAGTTTAATTCTAAGCATTGAAGCCTAATGAATAATTATTAGCCATTTACTTAAACTAATTGTTTTACACACCAGTTGACTGGTGTATTTTATATATTTTTAGACATAAACAGAGAACTAGGACCCCAGGGAATATCCATTCTCTTAGCAGTTAGGTACCTGTCTTTATAAATATCCTTTCAAATTATTAATGATGTTAATCTGCAATTAAGAATTAAAGATTTCACAAAGCTTCCATCTGGGGAAGGGAAGGATTTCTAACTTGAGAGTTTTGTATGAAAAGTGTGATGATGTTTTCTCAAATCCGTGCTCAGAAACTGCATGAACATTTCTCGCAACATGCTTGTAAGGTGACAGCACTTAAGCTGCATCTGTCAGCCTTACTCAAGATGTCCATGCAAAAGAGAAGACTACCATTTTCAACACTGCAAGAATCTCTTTTGGAAGCCAAAGCATTAGAACATAACCAGCTGCTGTTTGAAGGTAAATATGTTTGCCATTTATAGAGAAAGGTGAAGAAATGGTGGTGAACAGAAAATATTCGTATGGCCCTAGGATAGGTGGATTGCCAATAGCTCTTGCTAATGAAGTATAATGCACCTTGTGTACACCGTCAGTGTGGAGCCAGCAAGTTAGAAAATGCTCAGCAAAAGAGTCTGCTCCCCCTTGTAACCTTTGCCCATTTGTTAGTCATAAATGCCCCATGGAGAAGGGATTGCTCCCTTCTTGTTTATCTTGAAAGGAGCGCAGAAGTGCTCAAATTCAAAAACTGCTACAGTGAAAGATTACCCTCTGCATATCCTTAGTGGTGCTTCAACTATAGATTGACCTGATTTATGACATTACACCATATATTCATTATCCCTTCATTTACTGTTATGTGGGAACAAAAAGGTGGAGACTGATGATTTAATAAAAAGGAAAAAAAAGTAAATTCTGAATAATTCTGAACAAACTCCATATAAACATACTAACTTGGGGGAGACAAAACATGATGAAAAATACATCTTCAACCCTTAAAAAGCTCTCTTGCAACCATTTTACCAAATAATCCATTATAATATTTCTACATTCCATTGATCACTACGGGATATTGAACCTTTTTCATTCTATCAACAGAGGGAATAGATAACTATACACCAAATCAGTTCTGAAAACTGGAGCAATTACATAAACCAACCAAACAAAATTAAACCAATTTTAGTTGTCTTGTACAAGGTTACAAAGTGAAGAGTATGAGCTATAAAACAAAAGCTGCTCCCAGTGGTAGCTGTTACCTGCACATGAAAAAGCCTGCTCAAATTAAAAACTACAAGACCTGGAGGTTTACCTAGAAACACTGAAATAATTTTCAAGCCTTTTCTTGAAAATCAGCAGTGTTCTATTGGGAACATCAGTCTTCAGAAGATCTTCTGTCCTATATTAAGCCACAGGTGTAAGCAAAATTGAAGAGGCTGCCTCAGGAGAAGCATGAACATTATATTACACATGATGACATTAGTAATTCAGATGATAGCATAAAATCCTAATTTATTCAGAAAATGACATTTTATTTACCATAGCTCTGCAAATTTGAAAATTTACTGAAGACACATCAAAACAAATTTCTTGCTAAGAAATGGTATAAGCATCTGACATTGCTGTCTGCTGCCAACAAACCGCTTCCAGTATTCACACAGGATTTTGCAAGCAGCAATGTGTTTGAAAACAAGAGGGAAGTCCTTTATAATGAAATGCCCATTCATTTTTCATGTTACACCGTTCTGCCCATTTTTTCCTTCTCTCATATATCATGCTTTTAACAACACAAGTTTTTTGCCACTGCTCCATTAGCTTGGCATGCTTTTTCAAACTGTTGTCAACTTGTTATTTTTCAGCAGTTGACAACCTGCCTATAAAGTGCTGTACCTGGAGGAATATTACTTGCCGGATTCCTTCAGAGATTACACAGGAAAATATTTGCAATGGTCTGTTGAACTATTAGAAATTCTGTATGAATAACAAATAAAACAATGGATTTGTATTTTAATTGTTCTCCTGAATAAAGCCTGTCAGAAAATGTCAACATTTTTCACTGAAAAAACTGGTTCCATCAAAATAAAGACATATTGTGCGATCATTTCCATTTCATCATAATTGACATGGAAATAGTCTATTTCCATGTCTTACGTATGTCCATATATATGTCCATATATATATGACGTATATAATCTTTCCATGCCTTAAACAACACTGAAGTTTTTTTTAATTTCCAATGCAACTATTATTCAATTATTTTATACTATATATACATTATAGATAAAGTAAAATTTAGATAGGAAGGGCAGAATTCTTTTTTACAGAAAAAAGGACCTAAATCTGAACAATACCTCCCCCCAATAAATTGGTTTAAAAATTTGAAATATTCTTAAATATTTGACTTTTTTCAAATTAGCATTAAAAAAATTATAAACATTGTTTTTTTCACATAATTGGAATAAATATTTTCACCAGAGGTCAAAGTGTTTGGCAGTACTAAATATGTAAAAGTGAGAAGAATGGACTACTCAATATTAAAAAAATAAAGAAGAAGAAAAAAACCCAGCTACAGTGAAGAGAGCTTAATTATGTTTTGTTGCAGATGTTGTCAAACAACTGTGTATGAATGACATGTCCACAGTAAAAATACCCAGAATTCACTTCAGTCCCATATTGCTGTTAAGATATCCTGTGTGGGGATTTTCCATGGATCAAGAAGTCTGGAGTCCCACTTACAGCTGCACAGCTGCACCCTAGCTTTTACTTTTGTCTACCTACAACTCTTCTTTAAAAAAAAAAAAAAAAATGTAAGCATAATTGCTTAAACAATATATGGAAGATTGAACTAGAATCGTTCAAAAAGAATTAAAACCAGAGCAGATGAAAATTTTAGAACTGCAACAAAGTGTAGGAATAATTTATTGCTTCAGCACGAAACCTAAATGACTGCACACAATATAAGTGTCTAACTCTTTATTGACATTAAATTTGAGATTTTATGAGAATGCTCAGTATATACACACTACTTGGAACATTTTGTTGTCTTCCTGTCTAAAGCTCTTAATTTTACAATTTTCTACACAACCATCACTGAGTAGGGATAAATTTTCCTAACATCATATCGTCTTACCACAATACACTACTGTATCTATTCCCCAAAGCAAGGTGCAGTAGAGTTTCTGAAAAAATAGATAAAAATAATGTATTATATCAACACTTAATAGATATGACTATCTCAATTACTGCTTCTGAAATTACATATAACCATAACTTCTGAAATGATAAATATTTAACACTATAGGCTGTATATTTTTTACTTGCCTCCATGGAGAGAGGCTAAAAGAGGGTATGTTAGGAAGAGATGCTAGAGATGGGAGTCACAGCTGGTGCTTCAGAGACGATTACTATGATTTGCTGTGAAGCAACCTCTATTAAAAACTTTAGTGGAGTACAACATGTCTTCCACAAGACAAGAAGAAACACCTTTCCTGTCCTACACTTCTCCCTTCCCTAGTTCATATATTTAGATTAAACTGAAATCTTGATTCACAGTTTCTACGCAGCCAGGAGGAGAGACACTGACACTCAGGAGCACCAGCAACAGTACCCTCGGAATATGTAAGAGGCTCCAAGCTCCAGGGCCTGCTTCAAACCTTCCAAGCAAATGACTGAGCAGAGTATCCACCTGGCTCTGCTGGTTCAAACACTTCTGCTGTTGCTCATGAACTGCCGAGAACTCTATCTGTCAGCAAAAACCCCTCTTGAAAACTTTTCTTGTCTTTCCTTTTTTCTTTTTTCTTTTTCTGTGAAAGCCTCATATATTTATGAAAACTTTAGAGTCTAAAATGAAAAGGAAAATACTCTCAAGCAAAGCACCTCTTCTAACAAATTTCCATTTTCTCCTGAGAAACTTACTTCTTTAAAAATTTTTCAGGAGTTATAATGTCTTTTCCCAGTCATGGTTCTAGTTACTTAGGTAAACTCTGGAGGACTACTCTTACTGGTACTTGAAGCATTTCCTTTCTTTATTTTTGGAAGCAATCATACCAAATAACTGCACTGTTCCCTTATGGGAAATGGGTTTTCTCTTTTTCCAGAATTCTCTGTTTTCTTTTTTTATTCTCATTGTTGAATGGTAAAAGAAAAATATTTTTAAAAAATCATAGTACTCAGTCAGCCCTAGATAGCTGGCAGTGCACTTCCACAGAAGCATGACAGGGAAAAGCCAGCTGTAGAGCCTAAGCTTTCTGTTCTATTTCTGCTGTTCTAATACCACAACTTATCATCACACTCCAGCAAGGTGACCCAGCTGGAAGATTTCAAGCAACTTACCAGCAAAAGATCATCTTATTTTGTGTAGTTTCTTTTCGAACTCACTGATTGTAAGCCTTCTGAAAATAGGGCTGATTGAGTTTTTAGTTTAGAAACTTTTATGACTTAAAAAAAAAAACAACTCAATTTTTTGGAGAGAGTAGGACCACATGACCAAGAGAGAGAGGCTGAGGGAAGGAGGCTGGTTTAGCCGGGAGAAGAGAAGGCTTCAGGAAGTCCAAAGTGCAGTCACCAGCCGCCGCAGGGAGGGCACAGTGAAAACCAAGCCTGGCTCTTTACTGAGCTGCATGGTGTGAAATAAGGGACAACAGCCATGACCTGAGTCAGGGGAGGTTCCAACAGGACATAATAAAAAAATTCACTATGGGGCTAATTAAGCACTGGAACAGGGTTAATGGCAAGGTTGTGGAATCACCATCCCTGGAGGAATTGTGAATTTGACAGAGTCCTGGGCAACCTGGTCTGAATTTAGTGCTGACATTGCTTTGAGAAGAACACTGGACTACGCTCCAAGAGGTCTTTCCAGCCTGAACAGATCCATGATTCTATGAGTACTGGCATAATAGGAAACAATCTATCTTCTCAGTACCTCATAAAAACAAAAAATTAAGGCAGAATTTTTGGTTTGCTTCTTCATTTATCAAAAATACAGTCACTTTGTCCCGAATAAGAAATAGTTGGCATTACTCAGACTTTTTAAAAGTTTCTACAGATATTTTGAAATATTGTGAATTTTGAAGGAGGCAAGGCTTAAAACTGGATTTGAATGGAGTAGCTTGCCTAACTGACTGTTATCAGAAGCTACCCCGTAGTCTTTCAGCACCTTGGATTTCCTTTTTTTTGTTAAGAAACACATCTAATTGCATGAAAAATAACTTAGGAAAGTGAAACTAATGGAATGACCTCTGCTGACTTCAACTTTTGGTTGAAGACCTAATTAAGGGGACAGTACACAGAAACAGACCATTCCCCTTTTCTTCCTGTTTAAGCCCTGTTCATTTATAAGAAAAAACTTCCCACTTTATTGTCATGCCCACACATATAATAAAATATGGTCCCAAAGATCTTGCAAGCCAAACATGCGAAGGAAGTCAATTGCTCTTACACTGAAGGAAACTAACAGGCGTCCTGCATTATAAAGTGATAAGAGAGCGGGGCTTCTGTGATATCCCAGGCCACATTAACTCAAATAAAAGGAATCAAAACTACGAATGTTGGTGAGGTGTGTGAATCTGCAGTCATGAGTGTACTATTCTTTAAATAATAGTTAAAGAAATACAAGTAATATGGTGCTAGAGTCACAGATTCTGCTACTTCATCAAAAGAGTACTATTTTAGTAAACATCTTCTGTTCTTCAGAGCCACAGAATATAACCTCATATATAAACTCATTCATAGACTGAAGTGAAACATACAGTGGAAGAAATTTAGTATTTTTACTACAAACAAATCCTCTGTGAAAAATTTATTATAGAGCAGTAGCATAAGGAAGAAGAAAACAAGAAAATATAGAAATGCATGAAGAAACTATCCATTGCATCCTTTAAAAATAGCTGATTAATCATTTGCTAAAAAAAAAAAAAAAGTAGTTAAAAAATATGCATGCCAGAGGACTGTTTGCAGGAGGCCTGCTGGAGGTGAGATCTGCCTGGTAGGTGGGGCTGGCAAGTTTAAGCACTTTATTACTGGGTTGCCATAGGGGAAGAAGAAAACAGTATGTCACAGTTTTCAGAGGTCTAAATCTAGACAACTTTTAAAGCTGTCAGTTATCATTCTGCTTTTGATGCAGCATGTTGGGTTCTGGGTTCTCAAATTTATCTCTACCGGTTTTACATAAATGCTTTTAAAATAGAAGTTACCAGTGCATGAAAGACACTGAATGCCACTGACTTCTGGTTACTTGGAAGTACAAGACTGGTTAAAAATAAATTTGGAGCAGTCCTAGAATTGTAGGAGGCAAGGAAAGAAGAAGCAAGTGAAATACAGATGTGTTCTCAAAGATATCCACTGAGTTGTCAAGAGAATGGAATTTAGCTCTTGTAAATACACCACCAAAATACTACTACTGTATAAGACCACAGCATCATGAATATCACCATTAACGTAAGCTAAGGATTCAGACAGCTATGCTAACAAGCATATTAAAAAACTAATTTCCCTGCCCTCTCACTGGAATGTGCAAGTTCCAAGCAGTAAAAATGATGTAATTTGTAATGCAGACCAGTAATTACAACTCCGGTGGTTTACCACTCTAATAAATACAAAGTGCTAAGCAGTGCTAATCTGGACTTACTCATTCAATTTCTCCCATCACCCCAATCCACTGAAAACAAGTCTGAGATCAATACTAACAAAACTGTCTTTGTGGTATCAGGTTCAGTCCTGCTGACGTACTATTATATCTTAATTTTCCTGGACACAAAATCCAACATAATTAGGCATACTCTGGAGAAATTGTTTCATTTATTCCCTTACTGTCATTAGTATTGAGATCATGGGGGAAAAAAAGAACAGTAACCTGCACAGCAGTGCAGTAAACAATTTACCATGGTTGCCTTCTAGCAATGTAATTTATTATTGTTTGAGAAGGCTCAAGCCAGTTCATACCAGTTAACAAAATATTTCAGCCAACCTAAAAATGATACGCCTCTGGGGCTTTCACAAAAAAAACCCAATTGTTCGAATTCAAACATTACTATGTGCATTTTCCGTATTGCTATACAGACCTATGCATTCTTTCATTAAAATGAATCAACCATTAAACATTTATTATAAAACACTAATCAGTAACCATAATTTCCATTAAAAACTCAAAAACCTAATAAAAATTGGCAATAAAAACCTATCAGTTGATATCAGCCTTTTATTTTCTCGTGCTTACCATTTTAAATAACATGATTCATATTTTCTAAAATGCTTTGTATTAAATCAAGAAAGAGCATTTGCAATAATGCATTTGGAAAACAGTACCAAAAAAGATTTTGATTTATACTGGAGCAGATACCCATTTTTCAGAAGAAAATGGTAGAACACTTCTAGTGAATCTAATAAAAGGTTATTATGAATGACTGATAGACCAAAGACCTTGGTTTTAATGCTACAATCAAAAAGCATGTTTAACCTGATAATAAATTATTTTAGTTCCTAATTTTTCTGTTATTTCTGAACCCTACGAAAAGAAGGGGGTCTTTGGGGACATCTTGGAGGTAAACTCTTTCTTCTGCACAGGACAAGCAAAATCTGGCCATATTCACAGCATCATTATAAAAAAATCAGACAAAGCCCACTTGACTAAAACATTTTGCCCATTTCATTTTGGTTTATGCACACACACACCCACACACCCACACACACACACACCCACACACCCACCCACCACATACGTATATGTTTCAGCTTTTTCCCATTCCTTGTTCCTCCAAAGTGATGTAGAGGAAATACCACAAAGTTTTTACTCAGGACCAATTCTTGTGTGGTTTATGCATGTGCAATCTGTAAGAGGTATGAAATTTTTGGCCAGAATGAGTCCGTCTTTTCATTTTATGGAGACTAGAATTTTTCAGCATAGGTGCGGGGTGGTGGAGGAAGGGAGGTTACAGATGTAAATGGTTTGCCTTTCTCAATCACTTTCTGTAAATTTCCCAGGAGAAGGTCACAAGGCTCCCCTAGGTCAATATAGCACAGCAGTTTATGTCTTGCTTCATTTTGTCTACTAAATGCAAATAAAACTATTGAACTTTCTTTGTAAAAGCAAAGTTAAACGTGTATATGAAGGACTGTGGAAACTAAATTCTTATCGTTACCAGTAAAACAGACTTTAAAATTCATTGGACTGTCTAAGTCATGGCAGTACCAGATCTACCATTCTGATCAGACTTTAAATGGAAAATTCCATAAGACTGAGGAGGGGACTTCACTGTATACTCTACACTGAGACCACGTGAGGGTAAAATAAAGTTAAATGTTAAGCACAGCTCTGCAGACTAAACAGGTAAGATCCTTAAAATCCTAGACTGCCCGAACCTCTAAATTATAAGATATAAGCAGTAGGTTACATTCAAAAACCAAGATGGCCTGTAAATATTCGACTGCAATGGCTATCCTCAGCATATCCACACCCACAACTAATATGCTTTGGTCATTCGGCCCTTCAGTGCTACACAGCAGAAGTAAGGTTTTAGACCTGCGCAATTATTAACACCTGACAAGTCCAGAAGCATTCCTTGACTGGTTTATTTCATCAAAGCCAACAGATTTTTGGAGTGACTTAGGACCAGAGGACTGCTACTTAGATGACTGTAGACAGATGCAAAAGTCCCATTATTCTAACAGCCTCTCTCACTAAATAAAATCACAGTATTTTGTGTCTGGAAAGAATTCTGATAACAAAAATCAATCAACTCTTCCAGATCTGCATTACAGTTACTGTCACTCTCAACTTTGTCCTTAATATTTTGAAAGAGCTTTTACCCTAGATTTACCTAAATGTACTGGTGTTAGACATTTTGAGCTAAATCATCTACACTGTCTTACTTATCAAATGACATTGGCAGTTTTCAGAGTGAGTATATACCTAGAAGAACACAATCTATCAATCACTGTTATCTAAAAGCATCAATTAACATAAGAAGAATAACATTGCAATATTAGATGCTACAGTGTTTTTTTTTTTCCTTGAAAACAAAGGATTGTTAGGAACAACCTGTTTTTTCTTACTCTTATCTAAATAAATAAAAGCAGAATGAAGGAAATTCAGGATTTGCGTGACAGTGGAGTAAGCGAAAAAAAATCAATCACTCTCACGGGATTAAGTAGTGCTTCAAGTTGACCAAGGTTGCTTACCTTTGAGAAGAAACTATTTTCTAAAAGAGACGATCTCAAAGACTTTGAACAAGCAAGTTGCTTTCAACTAAATGAAAGCAAGGTTTACATTTTATTGGATTTGTGCTTGCTATCTAATGTGGTAACAATGAAGCATAGCTAAACATTTGAATGAAATTAAATAGAAGGCATCTTTGATTTGCACAAAGTCAAACCAAGTGTAATTTTACTTTGAGCTAGAGGTATAATGTGGAGTGGATGCCCTCAGAATGCCTCTTTAAAAGTTTCATATTAGGCTGGTTTTGGTTAACTGTAAGTTTCTGCTTTTGAGTTTTTGGGTTATTCTTTTTTGAATATATGACATATTAAAATAACTGAGAGCAACAGCATTTACCCACTGCCAGAATTCTTCCAAATATTTGGAACACTAGAAGTACTCCTGCCAAAAACATCATCCGTGACAAATGCTAAGTGTTGGTGGTACCGCAAAGCATGTCATACCCCCACTGTTTTCTTAAATATGTGCATAGATGCATGTCTGAAATTTCTAGTATGCATCCATATAAATTAAGAATGTGTCTGGGTCAAGAATACCCTAAACCATTCTTTTTATACTTGATAAAATTTTTCAGATTTATGAAACACATTTTTTTTCATGTATTTGTAAACTTTAGGAGTCACTCATTGCAGGACTTTTCTTCTTCACTTTAACGTTCTGCAAGTGACCGCACAAACACAGAATATTGCACCGAGTTTTCTCATCAGCTATCATGTGCTGCTGTGTATAAAATGCTACAAACAGCATTGTACAGTAGCACTGGATTTATTAACCTACACCTGGACATTCTGCTCCTCCATTTTAAAACAGGTCATAAATATTTACTTGGAAAATTCAGCCAAATTAACTTCCACACAATCCACACAGCAGCTCTCATGTCACTGAAGAACCCTTCTCCTACACAAAATATTTCTGTGTTTATATAACACATCTTATACTTAAGATATGCAAATTTATCTTAAAAACGAAGGTGAACAGACCTGCAGAAAAGCTACTTCAGTAAATGCAGTCTACACTATCTACAGGCATTGCATATGGGCTCATGTTGACGCACAGACTTGCACCTTCTTTTCTGAAATAGGGAAGCTTAAGGGTATTTGATTTTGTTAGGATACTGTAGGATGATGCCAGCAGGAAACTGATAAGGAGTCTTTAACTTGAAGGTGACGGAGTAAATAACCCAATAATGATTTCATATTTATTTAACAGCATAGGTATTTTTACTAGCCAGACAGTCTTCAGAGGAATCCTGAGAGGGTTTCTAAACATTCTTCAATTCATCAGTCTTTATCACCCTAACTAAACCATATTTGATTCATCTCTGATGTTAACCAGGCCAAATCTGATTCATTCACAAACAGCTGTTTCTTCCATGCTTTTCCATTTTCTTTCAATGTTCATATGTCCTGGTGGAATAATGTCTTAGCCAGATTTCTGAAATGAGTACAGTCTTTCTCTCTCTCCCTCTCTATCATGCATATTCAGAATTTTTATTTACGGGTGAAAATACTATTTGGATTCATGTACATGAAATTTCTGAGACTCAGACTTCGAACTGAGCTATTTTCTGGAACTGATGCTAATGGTCTGTAGATGCTGGCAAACCTTCGCTGCTGTCCAGCAAGTCTCCAGATTCATGCTACTAAGGTTAAACTACTTACTCTGTCCAGTTGTCACAAGGTTACAAGGATGGACTGAGGAATCAGAAAATGGGGACAGAGTCTTTAATCTCTGGGGGAGAAGAACTGTCATCTTCTTACATATTAGCACAACAGATTTTGAATGAGGACGAGGGAAGTCCTCTATGCCTTGCAAGTACAAGGTCCTGCACCTGGGGATGAACACCCCCATGCACCAGTACAGGCTGGGGGCTGAACTACTGGAATGCGGCTCTGTTGAGGAGGACCTGGGAGTGCTGGTGGGCAGCAAGCTGACCATGAGCCAGCAATGTGCCCTTGTGGCCAAGGCTAACAGTATCCTGGACTGCATTAAAAGGCCAGCAGGTGGAGAGGTGTTATCCTCCCCCTCTGCTCAGCCCTAGTGAGACCGCATTTGGAGTACTGTGTCCAGTTTTGGGCCTCCTACTTTAAGAAGGATGTGGAACTCCTTGAGCAAGTCCAGTGGAGAGCTACCAAGATGATCAGGGGACTGGAGCATCTCCCTGATGAGGAAAGGCTGAGAAACCTGGGTTTGTTTAGCCTGGAGAAGACTGAGGGGGGATTTCATAAATACCTATAAATATCTAAAGGGTACGTGTCAGGATGATGGGACTAGGCTCTTTTCAATAGTGTCCAATGACAGGAGAAGGGCACAAGTTGGAACATAGGAAGTTCCACCTCAATATGAGAAAAAAACTTCTTTCCTGTGAGGGTGACAGAGCACTGGGAGGTTGTGGAGTCTCCTTCCTGGGAGATATTCAAAAACCCACCTGGATGTGTTCCTGTGCCCCCTGCTCTAGGTCTGTCTGCTCGAGCAGGATGGTTGGACAAGATGATCTCCAGAGGTCCCTTCCAACCCCTACCCTTCTGTGATTCTCTGATATTATAAAATAATATAAGTAAGAAAACTAATAATTTCTGCTTCCAGTTTAGAATTATTGTAATTATTCAATATAAAAGAGCAGAAGAGGATATCTTTTGTCCAAGGAAGCCATGACTTGTTCTACAACATAACAGTGAAAATCCATTATAGAATAGCCAGACTCTACCTTCTCTACTGCTGCAATTACTTAGCCATCAATGTGATTTGGCATGATGGATTTTTAAATATCTACGGTTGTGAGCAACTAAGGCTTTAATGTATAATAGCAAGTCATTTGGTGCAATCAATGTATTGTACCAGCTAGTAGCTGAGGTTCCTACATGTGCACTGTATGGGCTTCACATGCCCTATTCTGGAATACATTCAGCCTTGTACCCTGCTCCCAGCCCTAAATAAACTACTGTGAAGGCGGCAGTTATTTGTTTGGACATTTCTTTTATGGGCTGGAGTGCATTTTATGCACCCATGGAAAGAAGTTTCAAAACTTCTTTCTTTTGAAAGGAATGAACTTTACACTTCTAAATGCTTTATGGATGTAGAATGGTAAGCGGGGACAACATGGCACGAGTGAGAGCAATCAGGGCACACACTCCAAACCTGCTATCATTCTGAACTAAAACACTAATGAAGACACAGTTAGAGATAATTACTACCAAAGTGATCTGCCAAAAAGTAGGAACTAAAACTAGGTAGGAAAAATACGTGGAATTGTTGACAAGAAAAAAAGGTAGACAAACTGGTAGAAGAGGTACAGCCAGTGGGGCACAGCCTGGGCAGAACAGATCCAAGGAGACAGGAAAGTGATGAAAGGGAGAAAAGCACAGCTGAGATTATAACATTTGGTTATAAAACTGGCTGCTATTTTAACAATTGGTTCTATACACAACTATATTGAAGTAACTCAAGCTGTATCATGAAAATTATGGTTACAAGGATTAAATAATATGAAACTACAGTTCTCAAAAGTACATTTTTGAAAATATATTTTGAAATAAGTTTCAAAATGGCTAAAGGGCTGAAATAGTTATTTAAAAAAAACCCACAATACCCAACACATTTGCTCCAGTATCAACCAAAACCACTGTTACTCCAAGGAGTTTTTGGGACAAAGGCTGAAGCCACAATTTAAAAATTATTTAAAATCCTTTAAAAAGAGTGTTGCTTCTAATTCCATGCATCTGTATTCATGCTTATGAGTATAAGATCAGGACTATTAGAGCAACTACTAGTTCAGTTGTTCATAATGGATGAAAAAAATATTAAAACTGAGTTCTAATAACCAATAACCCAGTATCCACAGACAGATATTTGTCTTCACTTACATTTTTTTCTTTTTGAACTAACAAAATATGTGGATGAATGGATTTGTAATATGTCTAATGATAAATTATCATAAAGGCTTCGAGGCCTGTACGTGATCCCATATAAGAAAACCAAGACGACAGCAAACCTGCTGTCTCAGCAAAGCATTTTTCTTTACAAACATCTCCAAAAGCAAATCCTCCTGTAGCTACTATGCAACATGATAAGTAGTTGCTAATTCCAACTTCATCAGCATGGTACCCTGCAAACCGCCATTATAATAAAATGTGACTGTGCAGCAGTGCTCCTCTGTCTCTGTTTTCATGCATTATAAAGACAGGTACGCAGGTAGGGAAGTTGACTTTGAAATATCCTCTGAAGTTTCTGATTAGATACAAGCTATTATTTTACAGGAAGTATCAGAACTAATTTGACTGTTGTGAACAGAAGCAATGCAAATATGAAAGTTTGTAGGTAGGATACCTCTATGTGCATGACACTCTCCTGGCTTGTTTCCTGCAGAACAGCACGGTGCAGTGTTATGACACCATAGAACAGCGAGATAGTAGCTCCTTGAGAGAAAAAGTAAACTCACAACAAATGGTAGAGTTCAAGCAGAAGAAAAATTGCTATAAATTCTGAATATCATTAACACGAGAGATACCAAAATCTTGGTTCAGGAAGGGATACACATAGGAGGCACTTAGAAAATTTAGATGCAAGAATAAGACTGCACTCTGTTAAATTTCATTTTACTCCTTTAAATTTTAAAGGCTGACAATTCTGGAGATTTTTCTTTTTTATCCTTTCACAGGTAGTACTTACAGTTGGTGGTAGTCTAAGGCTTTGCACATAAGAATAAATTAAAAAATGTAGTAGTTCAATGCATCCAGATGAAAAAGCAATAAATATATGCTACAGGCCCTAACAAGATTTTAGGTGTCCCCCAGTAAAGCATTACTGTATTTCACATCTGCAAATGCAATTTTTCCCTATTTTCACATGCCCTACTCATAAGTAACAGCTGCCAGGATGCAGTTTGCATGAGGTTAATGCCTCAAGCTTTGCCTCTACATTATTATGTCCAGATATAAGTAAATAAAGCAGCAGATCATTCAACTTTCAAAGATGGTAGCCAAACATGACTTCAATCACACTAGCAGTGTTCAGTTAACATCACTGTTGCTCAAATGCTTGTATATCAGCTTGTATAAAGTGACCAACTCCATATCTTCCATGCCCATCCATCTGGATCCATTTTCAAAGGCCCCAAAATGTGAAACATCACAACAGGGCTCTCTGTTAAGATGCAGTCAAGATGCCTTTTCAGGAAATAGGTCTGTGATGATTTAAAATTTTTTCAGAGGCTTTACTGTAACAATGACTATAGTTCACTTGTTGTCAAATGCTTTCTCTGTTGTTAATCAGTTAGTCATTAACCTTCCTAATATCAAGTGTTGTCACTATGAATTGCAAATATTTGAACAAGCAGTATAAAGCAGACAATAGTGTTTGTGTGGCGAGATAATGCTGCTCTGTTTACTATACATACAATGACCCCATATGGACTGTCCTGGATTCTTACTACTATTTTATTTGCAGTTTTCCACTGGTTACTTTATTCTACTCCATATTTTATTTAGATAATTGGCAGCAAAACCTGAAGGACAACTCTGATTTCATCAGAGAACAGAAATAGTAGTGAGACATTAAGCATAATTATAATTTGTAGTGGTTGTAGTTCAGACTAAGATCACAACTGTCTTTTGGAATGACCTACAAAACATAATTCGTAGCTCATGCACACAAATGAAATAATAAATATTTTATACTATTATTTCAAAATATAGTAAATCAATAGTGCACTAAATTAATGCATACTAATATTCATTTGGGCACATCTGTAATGTGCACTGTTTTTCCACAGTTCTCTAGCTGCCAGCTCACTGTGCTTTGTATCTCTCTAGAACCAATGTGTACCTTACATGTGTACCCCCCTCTTCTGATCTAAGGTCATGTTGGCTGGGCATTGTTGCTTTCTGGCACGTATCGCCTCTTCTAGCTCAATAGGTTGTTTTCTTGGTAGTAATAATTATATTACAAATTGAAAGTGATGTTTATTTTATTTAGATAAGAAGTTGGATGCTGTCACTCTGAGCAGATGTAAGATTGCTAGCTCTCACTTCTCTTTCCCAGCTACCACTTCTGGCCTTGAATCATGGCAGCCCGCCCTTTTTTTGATGTGCTCAAAAAGCAGCCTAGCTGAAAACAGTATCATTGTAATGAGAATTTAATACTTGCCTACACTTGAAAGCATACAAGCCAAACACGCCTTAGGAGACTGGCTGATCCTTCTGGTATCACATCACAGTAGCGCATTTTCCTCTGGGTATTCATATAGAAGCAATACAGAGGGCGGGTTTAACACAGGAGTGACTCAATGACTGCATCTGCATTAGTGATTTCATGGGCAGGAGGGCTTCCCTTTGGTGCAAGCTTGCTGTGCATCTCATTCTTTAAGAGATGAGCTGTGAGTGGTATGTTCAGAACTGTGTCTCACCACACTGAAGCTGAGCACTCAGATGCCATCTATAGCACACCACTTGCAACATGGATGTACCCAGGACTGGTAACTGGAGCAAAAAGATGTTGATGTGAAGTGCTGGAACCATAATGGATCATGGCAAATCAAAATCCTGTCCTTCCCCCCTCGTGCTGTAGTCAGTAATGCTGATATACTCGGTGAGAACGTAAAGGTTTACCTCTCCATGGCTTACTAACTACAATCTGCTTGCTCTACATGTTCAGAAATCATACTTCTCCATTACATTCAGCTTAGTAGGTGTTAAACAAAAATATTCATTGGCTACATGGCTAACATGGAACAATGTTCATTTTGATATTTGCTTCAATTTGATCAATGAAATTTGTGAGTACAGCTTTCACTATCTGTTACAAGGTATACATCAAAGATCTACAATACCACAAAACCCAAAAATCTGTCTAAAGTTGAAAGCATTGTTCTTCTGTGGTACAATAGTATTTGTCTGTGGCAGATATGTGAAAATGCTACCAACATGCCAATACAGCAACAGTGAGAAAATATAATCCCTAGAAATCTGAACAACCTTTGCACAACTCAGTTTATTTCACTATGAGCTTTATAAATTATTTCAGGGAATGTCAGCTTTACCATTACAAGACAGAGCTTCTTTGTCTTTTCTGCAATAAGTAACTATATCTTTCCAGTCATGCAAGTATGAGACAAAAACTCTCTGATTAATAACACTTAGGGACATTTTGTTGGGCTTCCTTCTGGTTTCCTTTTCTGCCTGTTGGTCCCCTTGATCAATGACATTTTCTCCAACATGAAGACAGTCTCAAGATGTGCAAATTAAAATGCAAATTTGACCTAAGTAATGTTTTCTCTCTTCTCACACATTCTGGTAGGCCCAAGCCTTCAGTCCAGTGCTGTAACATTTAAATCATCTGTGTGCTGCTACACAGTCATAGGTAGCAGTCTGTACTAACTACTCTAGAATTTAGAGAGTTCAACAAGCACTGAGAGAACTAGTTTTCTGGCCCCCAGAACTAAGGAGTCCACATGAATGGAACCTTAAACTTACGGGAGAAAAATCTATTGTGTGTCATGAAACTTGGTAGTGAAACTTCAGATTTGGTAGTGCTAGGCTAATGGTTGGACTCGATCGCAAGGATCATTCCCAATCTAGATGATTCTATGAAACCAGACTACACTTGACTGCGTCTTTACCAAGATCAGTACTCAAGCATAACAGACCATTAAGTCCACAACTTAAGCAGCAAATGCTATCAGGGATATCTGACCATGAAAAACAGAAGTGTTCCACAAAGACTGAGAAGCCCCCACAAAGCCAAAATGAGTGGTTTTACCACTCATTCTGTAAAAGAACAGAAACACAAACTGGGACCTGGCAGAGACAGGCCTCTCTGGCTATGTGCTCTGCAGTTCCTAGAAAGTCCCAGCTATAAGGCCTGGGATAAGCTTAGGCTACATGCTCTTTCCATGCTGACAGAGACATTCCTCCACTCTTATGACTCCTGTCCATTATTTTCTATGGGAATTGAACCAAAGTATTGGAGCTAGAAGTGAGCTGTTGTCCTCTCCAAACAGATGTTCACCTTGGAAGGTTAAAGAACACAGCTTATAGGGCATGGCAATGGTATAGGTCAGCCAATTAACCAAACAATGACAAATTAATAATGTAAAGGCAGCAGAAGGATATAATAAATATACGAACAACTTAGTGAAAAAACATCCCATGATAGCCTTTTCCCTACTTCTTTCTTTGGCCCAATATAGGTTGCCCAACAAGCTCCAGGGCTGGTCTACTTTGTTAGAGAGAACTAAATCCCTGAAATTAGCCAATGCATTGCTGGAAAGGACAAAAATTATTTCCTTTTCCACTCTTAAAAACACTGACAGGTATTGAGAGCAACAACTTCAAGAAACCCCAGGAGCCTTCCTTCCTGGTAGGGAATTTAAGAGTAAAATCTTAAAGTTTCCTGGAAGATAATTATTTAGAAGCAGATGGTAAGAGGTGCAATCTGTGTCAACTGCTATATAGTACTCCTTGACTCTGCATCTTAGCAGTTGACTAACATTTATGCTACTACGGCCCTTAACTTTCTCCTCTCTTTTGCTCAGTTATGAAAAATGCATAACTTTGGAGAGTATTATCTGCTAGATGAAAAAAAGAAAAGTATTTGAAAGATTAAATTTGGTCATAATTCCTCATTTTTCATCAAAGTGAGAGCACCAGCAATCATAAAAAATATTTTGAAGACTGAAATAAAAATAGTACAGTTTGTGCTGAAACACTTCTGTTACATTGTACTGGAGATTTTCAATTTACAAGCCTTGCTTAGGTTTATGTTATGGTATGGTAAATAACATTCTGCTGTTCATGAGGGAAGTATGTCTTCTGAGAATGTGGATATATCCATTGTTTAAGCTCAGTGCTCTTTCCTCATCCCTCTTTCTTGTTTAGAAAGGTACTCTAGTAGGACGCTTGGGACAGCCTGCAGGAAGGGAAACCTCTCCAGAATTTTAATTAAAAGAAGAAATTAGCTATGTATGCCATGTACCTCTGAGCTAATTAACTGTTTGCTAAAGGACAACTGTCATTTTGAAGAACCTGTATGCATTGAAAACTGAGATTGTTTTAAAATTATTCTTTAACTTTGGTTCATTCTTTTTTTTTTCCCTATCCCACCACCAGTAATATAAAGACAGAAGAAAAGGCCCCTGCACTGTCTCCTACCAGACTTGACCTGTGATGAAATTGCTCACGAAAGTGTACTGTGCCAGGAAAATGCAATGTGTTACTCATTATCAAGACCTACAGCCTACTCACAGTGCAGTTTTTTGCTTCAGAGTGCTAAGCATATTTGTGACAAGCAAGATTCCCCAGGAACTGGGTATACAGGTAATCTACAGCTATATGAAAGATAACTTGAGAGGGACATCAAGTATTTTGAAGCAGAAAATCCACACAAAACTGGTACGAAGACAGCTCACATCAAATCACAATGTTAATAGACACATGGTGGTAGGCTGATTTGCCTTAGATGAAGGTTTTTTTTATTCCTTTGGGTTTATTTTCTCTCCGTTTACTTGATAATGGAAAAAAGTATTTCACTTGTTTCATATCAATTCAATGATAACAAGGGTGGCAGAAAAACTTCTGATCAGCTACTGATTTTATTTCTTTCTGTTAATGTTACTCTCTGGATAAAACAAGACAACAAAAAATCTCTGCATGTGATCAAATGCTTTTGCAGCAAGGTAAGCACTGGCATAGATTAAGAGGAATGGAAGGCAGAAATTGATTACCTTAAACAGCTTTAGCCAGTTAATGCAACACAGAGCATCTTCAGCTGTGATATGCTGCTTTTACAGTTAAAAGTGCCACCTAAAATATCCATGTGTTCAATACAACATGTGAAAAAAGATCATTCAACAAGCCACTGTAGTAAATGCGCCTGTCCTGCTGTCTCTGAAAATTCATAATATAGAATTGTGAAGCTACCAATGCCAACTACTTTCCTCCTCCAGAAAAAAAAGTGGATTTAGTGCTAGCAAAGATGCCAAATTGACAACCAATCACTCTCCTGGCAGCCAGAGCATAAACAGGTGGATGTAGCTGGAACACACTCACGCAGTGACAGCTCAGAGAGAATCTGGCACTCCACCAGTTATAAGGGCTGGCAAATCACAGAAGTAAAAATCATCAGCTTAAGTCTCTTGACTCTGACCAAATAATCCACTGGAATCAGAAAGGTTAACAAAGTAAAATATGTTACAATCCTTCAGAAAGATGCCGGTGCTAAAATAATCACTTACTCTTCCTAAGGCAAAGTCAGCAAGGTGGCAGTCAACTCTCTTCAGCATACACACACCCACCACAGAATGCTTCTGTTAACTAAAATACTGTCTAAAAACACCCTCTCTCTTTATTGCCTCAGGAAAAAGGGCAATACAAATGAATCCACAGAGATTTTTATCAAACCAAGACTGAGGACTTTTTGGGCATCTTCCTAGTTTGTTAGTTATGAATACCAGCTGTCTGTGCCTGATGTTGTACAGAACTGACCCAAGATGAAACTCCTCCTTTAATTCTAAGCTAGACGTGCTCTCAATATATATGATTCACTTGAAAATCACATGCTGTGTAAAGAAATCCAAATCTACATGTGGAAAGGGATTTATTACATTAAAAAGAATAAATATGAACTGGATAGTTTTTTAAATGCCTTAGGGAGGAAGAAGAAGAGTCAAAGTAGTTTTACAATGTTTTGGAAAAAAGTAGCCGGCCAAAATTTTCATTATCTGTTTCCCTTCAAGGCATGCTGCAAGGTTGATCTGTTTGGTGTGGCTGCTGCACAGGTTGCTTTGAGACAATGAATTAGTGGAGGATATTTTTGTTCTGACATGTTTATTTAAATAGATATGTGGTCACTCTGGCTCTTGGACAAATACATAACTGTCAAGTTTCATGCACCTAAACTTTTGATATTTTATGTAAGTTAACTATATATAACTAGCACATAATTTGCAAAGTGAGGTTTAGAAGAGACTTTAAAATATTATTTTTATACCATACTTCCCTCTCAGCCCTTCTTTTTAAAGCAGATGGAGGATTTATTACATATGTACAGCTGAAGGGCCACAGTCAGGTTGGGAGTGGACAGAAGTAATGTGGTGTCTCAGCAGGTGTGAATTGCTAAGCAGTGTGGAGATGTGGTGAAATCTAGGGAAACAGGGAGACAGCGAATCAGCATTTGACTCATTTTTCCTTCTCCCTCTGTGCCTGGTTAGCATATTTCCTGTATGAATAACAGCTTTCAGGAATTCCTGTTTCTCACACAGCATCCTGATTAGCTCTTAATAACTTGACTCTCAGACTGAGTATCACTTGCTCCATGCAGTCTACCAAATTAACAGCAGAGGGAACGACCATTCAGCACAGAACGCAGAGTAGCAAAGCTATAGTTTTGTGACAGGCAAACTAAAACGTGGGAACAGCTGAGAGATGTAATTCTACAAGATGTCTGTTTATTATTAGACAGAGAGGTATAGAGACAACACAAGAATGAGCAAACCAGATACACAAATCCTCCAAAATCATAATCAAGATTGGTAAGGTCATATGCTATTACATACTCAAGGTTTTCACGGAAGGAGCAGCCTGCCTTTGTACGGGATTCCCAGCCAAGTGACTAACTTAAAAAATAAAGCACATATACAAGGTACAAAAGTGTATTTGTACCTATTGAGTACAGATGACCAGCAGCAAAGCTCTTTGCTGTATTTGTCCCATCTGAAACACTAAGTATTGAAGACATTGTTTCCTGCACAATCCCTAAACTCCAGACACCACTCTTACTTTTAGATATGTTACCCAGTTTTCCATAACTCAAGACTATTACAGCTGCTGTGTCTTTTCTGACATACGACTTGGTAACAGATGAGCTCTCATTTCTTCCTCAGTGTGCTTGTGCACATACAGAATTTTGTTTGTATGTAAATGCCTGAGAAAATTGGAACTAGAAACAGTGACATGTAAAACCCCGATGAAAAAGTAGCTGCTTCTGAAAAGTGGGTTTTGATGAATTTTGTATGATCTCTTTAAAGATTCTCTAATGCATATTTCAAAAGATGTTTCAATACTGTAAGTTTTAGATCAGCTCATAACTGATAATTTAGATTTTTCCAGGACTATTCTCCCGTGGTATCTAGCTTCCAAACTGAGGTTTAAATGTATAGTAGTTCTGAATGAAATCACAGGCAGAATATTAGATTACAGCATATAAAACATCACAAAATCCTTTGTTAATGCTAAATTAAAACCTCAGCTAAGGCAAAGTGGGAAGTGTCTGCAATACCAGAAACAGAGGCCTTTCGTGCTTAGCAGTTTTCTTGTATGTCTTGATTCTACTGTCTCTGTATAAGGAATGATCAAACATTACCAGTGACTTTAGATCCTAAGACATCCACAAATTGCAAAGAAATACATGATTTCTAAGTAAGGTTATTTCCTATTAAAATAATCCCAGGCAATAAATAACTATAAAATTTCATCATTGTATGGTGCTGACGTGGAAGTCACGGACACAGCACACGACCAATATGATCAAGCAAATGTCAGTTTATTACAGACACAGCACGGTTAATATAACTCTTTAACCACCTTATCACGCACAAGCCTCTTGTTAATTGGTCAGTATGGCCTTGGGCTTCATCATAAGGATAGCCACTAGCAGCGTTAGCAACTCCCGAATGTGGATTGCCTTGGTTTTGCCAAACTGTAACAAGGCACTCCCACCGGTGATATGGGATACGGCCCCTGTTGACAGAGTAGCGTCTGTGGCCAACCTTGGAATTTGCAGCTTATTAGGAAGACGTAGTGCCATCCTGCACGTCCCCACAGTAAGTTTGTACAATGCCACTTTGTAAGTCTTGGAATATACAAAATCACATTTGTTAGTAACAGCTACATACATTGGTTTTAACTTGCAACATCCTTGAGGCCTTCTTGTTCACAGGCAGATTAAGTCCGCACAGTCTGAGTCTGGATTGTTCACTACATGTCCTTGGCTTTCCAGATATCCCACAAATCCCCGTTTTTGTTTTTGAGCAATCCGGACTCCAGTCATCATGCTCTCTACTGCTTTCATGGAACACTTAAAGACACATCCTAATATTATCACAGTTAATAATAATCCTAATAATAACACAAGCCCGTGGGTAATTAAATCTCTTACCCATCCTGAGATACCTAACCCAGCTAACCATGAATCAAGGCTTAGAGAGCTAGTTTTTAACTCATTGGTTAGTTTCTTAAGTCGATCTAGTTGCTGGTAAATTGAATTGGAGTTATCTGTAAGGTTCATACAACACATACCTTCTAACTCCTCACACCCATGACCTTGGGCTAATAACAAGAAATCTAGGGCTGCACAATTTTGTAAAGTCGCATGCCGTACCGAATCTACCTCAGTTAAAAGCCCATTAAGCGCTAATGTTGTGGCATTGTTCTGTTTCGCTAGCCAGCGTCCTAGTTTGTTAAGCGTGGCAAGGCTCTGCTCCTATTAGCATCTGAGCCTGAACTGCAAACAGAGGATCACCCTGCTGTCGAGGTATCGAAGCTGCCCTATCGCAGGCAGTCTGCCAATGTTGGAAAAATTGTAGCTGCTGCGAGGGTGGCAACAGCATCCAGACAATCATCCTAGAGTCATAAGGAGTTAATAACTGTGAAGAAAAAATATGTTGTAACACAGACTGAGTGTATGGTGATTTTAACCCATATTGAGTAACAGCATTTTTGGCCTCCTTCAACATTTTCCAATCCAAGGCTTCCCACACCCCTCTCCCATTATTATCTACTACAACTGGAAATGTCAGTGGCAAAAACTGCCCTTCTATCATAGCATCTCGAATTACCCCTTTCCATCGCATGGATGGGTCCCCGGCCCCGGATGGGTCTCCCGCCCCCCCTGCTAGCAACCCTTGCCCAAATACCGCCGACGCTGGCGGCGCTGGAATTGGTGCAAGAGCAGTGGTCCCACCCGGTATTTCATTTGGGACGAATGGGTTAGACCCCGATGGTCCGGGGCATGGCACAGACAGAGAGGCTGGTGACTTTTCCGCAGCGCCCCTAGGCGAGCCTCTAAAGTTTCCAGCCTTTTTACCAATTCCCGCAATTGTGCATCCCCAAACCGTTTGCTCTCTCCTCCTCCTCTTCGCAACATGATGGTGGAGAAGAAGGTGGCAAGGGAGGGTAAAGTGAAGTGGTCGGCGCCGGTGAAGAGGGTCGGGATGGTGGATCGGCATCATAACAAATCCGAGGACTGTCTGACTGTGGTGCATCTGGTGGTGGTAGAAAATCTTCTGCAGCTTTTCCCTCTGGTGCCGGTACATGTGTGGTGGCGTGGGCTGTGGCTGCAGTTCCCGCTGGGATTCAGACCCCGCCCGGCAGTGCGAGCCAGGGTTGCGGCAGGGATCGTTGGACCCAAGAACAGCATGCTGTTGCAGAGGTGGACCCGTCAGCTGGAGTCAAAGCCACAAATTCAGACGCCACGGCTTGCCGTTCAGCCCTCATGCTTTTCAATGTTTCATTAATCAGCCTCCACGCAGTGGAGAATTTGCTCGCCTCCCTGGATCCTTTACTTATTTCTTCCCACAGCTCTGCCCCTATTTTTTCCCATGTTGAGACATCAAAGGCAGCTCCAGCTGTGGGGACCAAGTCCTTTCCCTTTGCCCAAAACAGCAAAGCCTTCAGGGTAGACGAGTCATAACTCAGCCCTCTCATTGAGAGGATATGTTGGAGGAGCTTGACCACTGTTGACTCTTCTTTTGTCATGGTGGACCCCATTTCCTCCCTGGCCGCCCGCCTGATCAGGGCGAGATCTAATCTCTTGCGCTAGCGTCTTCCCAAGTGCTGGGGCAGCACTCACCTACGGCCGGCTTCCGCACCCTCCGTCTTCGGCTCCGTCAGAAAATCCAACTCCGATCCGGGGGTCCCTGTTCGGGCGCCACTTGCTGACGCGGAAGTCACGGACACAGCACACGACCAATATGATCAAGCAAATGTCAGTTTATTACAGACACAGCACGGTTAATATAACTCTTTAACCACCTTATCACGCACAAGCCTCTTGTTAATTGGTCAGTATGGCCTTGGGCTTCATCATAAGGATAGCCACTAGCAGCGTTAGCAACTCCCGAATGTGGATTGCCTTGGTTTTGCCAAACTGTAACAAGGCACTCCCACCGGTGATATGGGATACGGCCCCTGTTGACAGAGTAGCGTCTGTGGCCAACCTTGGAATTTGCAGCTTATTAGGAAGACGTAGTGCCATCCTGCATGTCCCCACAGTAAGTTTGTACAATGCCACTTTGTAAGTCTTGGAATATACAAAATCACATTTGTTAGTAACAGCTACATACATTGCTACATACATTTTAACTGGCGACATCCTTGAGGCCTTCTTGTTCACAGGCAGATTAAGTCCACACAGTCTGAGTCTGGATTGTTCACTACGTGTCCTTGGCTTTCCAGATATCCCACAGTATGGGTATGTAGACTTTAACTCTGAAATATTTACTGGATATTTTAGATAAATTAATATTATTAAGTGAGCTGTAAGCATTTTACTGAGGTTAAACTCTGTGGGGTGTTTCCCACCTCGCTTCACAAGCCCCCAGTGCTGTGTGTCCCTTGTTCCACAAACTGAAGTCAATTCACTTCACCCTGGTACAAAAAGGGCTATCTCCTACTCCTCCTAGTACACCTGGCAGAAGGGAGCAAGGTCTGGAAGAGGGGTGGGAGCAGGAGCCTTCATATTAGGGAGACGTGATTAATTAGATTGGCTCAGCTGTCTGCACAATTACTGGCTCCGTTTCCCCACTGGGATCAAGATATTGACCTTTTTTGTAAAGTGCTTTGAGGACTTCAGATGGAAACCATGGACTGAGGACTATGCCTCGATGTAAGACTCACATTAGGATGCAGTCATAGTGCAATTGCAATAATAATAAAAAATCTAAGTAATGAAAAAAGCATAGGATATGATTATCTTTGTACACAAAGAAGTTAAGGTTCAGATTTCCAAAAGTGCTTAGCCCCCATTCAGGTATCAAAACAAATTGTTTCAGTGGGCGCTGAAGTCCCTAGGAAAATCCTGCCATGCATAGAGCATGGCTACCAGCAACTGAAAATCATTCTTGGCCATGTTGAAATCTGTCATATCACATGAGTAATTCAAAACAAAAGGGAAGGTAACGGTATCGTTACTTTTTATTTAATTCTTTTTTTGCCATCTTTCAATAGGACAACAAATCAGCTTCAATTTCTAGCTGATGTCAAAAATGCAAATTAGTTTTACACTCTCCGAAACCCATGTTTATTTCCATCACACTTTATTTTGCTGTGCCTACAGCCTGTATTCTCCAAAAGGCTGAAACATGAGCTACAAAAATGACATACGGTTAAGGACAAAAAGTACTTTCAAGGCATCATGGTAAATCTTTCCCAATGTCTGGCTGTACCACAGAGAACAGATCTATGCAGCAGTGCTCTTAGCCATAGACTATATACCTATTGTGTAGTCTACACACATCATATCTATTAGCTCCATTTGCTGCGATCACAGGATGAGTGCAGAATATCCAATGGAGAGCTGCACTGCAGACAAGACATTTCAGGTCCAAGAGGATAACTCTGCTCTAGATCAGAATCAAGCTATTAGTCTCTCAGCTTCATAAGCATCGTATCATTCACTATAATTGTACATTTTAAAAATAAAAGTGATAGGTCTATTTGCTCTGTCCATTAGCAAACTAATGTTCAGAATATTTGTCAACTATTTTAATTCATGCTTTAATACCCACAAAATCAAGATCGCAAGTAAATAAAAAATGAATGCAGCAATATGTTTGTAAACCTTAGTTCCCCTGCCATGATAATTGCTTAATATCTGGCATTAATAATGTTTTTTCTAATGTCAGATAACTGACATTTAAACACATTTAAACATTAACGTGCAGGCAGTCATGCAGGGACAGAGGATTATTTAAACAGGAAGGAATATAGTTTTAGAGACAAACAAATAGAACATTTGCTGCCCCCTGTAAAGGTCAACCTGACTTAATCAAGGTTACTTATGTAATACGTTTTCATGCTAGGCTTTCTAGCTATAGTAAATATATGTATGTTTATAGATATTCAAAAGGTGAATAATTTCAAATTTAATTTTTGCAAATTTAATCTGCCCCTAACAGTCCACCTTTCACACTTTTGTAGAGCATCTGATACAGTTAATTCTAAATTACATTTGTTTAGTTTGCCTTCTTAATTTGTAGCATAAACTGGAAAATATTTGCTCTTTCAAAATACAACTGTGTAAAATTCTTAATGGTGAAGTGCTGCACTTATATTGGGACAAAATATATTTTCTTAATCCTGATCCTATTACGCCAATATTAAGAAAAGCATCTTCAGATTTTCCTTGTATCTAATAACTACCCTCTTCTGTTCAAATGACAAGCTATTTTCTGATACAGTGCTTGGCCAAGTTTGACTGTCTACTATATGACAATGCATTGTGGTAGTCCTAATGTGAATAAAGACTAAAGGGTTGTGTGTTGGGCATTTCAAAGGGCTCAGAAGAAAGACATTCTTATCCGGGGTTCCCTGACAAAGGAAGTTCATGCAATTAGTCTCACAAAACCCATACACACAAGAATAATTTAATTTAATCTCATGCTCTATAGGGCCATTTATTACAACAGACACCATGGCTCATACTGCAGGCGCTACAGGTAATTAATATAGGAGATAGAAAAAAAATTAATCAATGATGCTTGATCTTATTAAAAAAAACAAACTAAGAAGGTAAGTCACTGTAATTTTTTTCTTACCTTATCCTCCTATTTCAAATAATCAAAGACACTTATGTAAAAGCACATAATGAAGTCATACTAGTTTAAACCATATTGCTTAACATAGGGCAAAATTGCTAAGGGACTTGAACTGGTCTCTGTGACAGCAGTGAAAAAAAAAGTCCTTAAAATGTAATCAACATAATTATCAAGCACAAACAGAATCAATAAGACTTTTGATCTTTATTTATTTTAGGTAAGGACTTGGCCTTTACTGCACAATATTTCAAAGAAAAGTCACTAATGCTTCTGAAATAGTCTGGAGACTGTGTTGGCTACAGAGCTAAAAGAAATACCTCATCAGACCAAGCGACCTCATTGTCTAAAAGATTTGGCAAAGGCCCTCTCTCTCAGCTAGGGGAGAAAGCCCCTGTGACTTCTGTCTCTGAATAAAAAGAAAGAACTAGACATCAGATTCAATGTGTATTGTTTTGAGCTAATTCCACTGTAAGATAAGCCACTCTTAAGATGCAAAGCATTTTTTCTTGCCACAACATGAATGCTTAATATCTGAAACTCTTATTTCCTGTGAAACCATAATACCCAATTGTTACAGCTCTGAGTGACTCATTTAAATTTCTTAATTATTACAAGCAACTTTGTCAATAGTATAACATTTTTAAGAGATTAACTTTTTGTTTTAAAAAACAATAAAAGCTTTTGTGCCAGCCAGCAAATCCTTAAACGGTTTCATCTAAATTACTAAATGGCCACAGCAACTCAATATTCATAGACAAAAATAAAATGTTTAAGTAATGTAATGGTTGTGACACTGACTGAGGAAATGAGTGAAACTCTACATTTGCTTTTCAAACCACAATGCAAAGATTTGTGCATTATGTGAAGATATCTGCCAGGTTTTTTTTACTTACTGAATGCACAAACTGCTCACTGAAAACCAATAAATTAAAGTTTATATCTGAAGTGTAGTAGCTTCTTTCACACACTGATATACAGATAAGCTACAAAACATAATATTCCTCTGAAGTATTTTACCAACAAATAAAAATGGGAAATCTAATGTCTCTGATATTGCCTCTTCCATCATATTTTCTAAACATAGCTCTTCAGATATTCAGGAAAGAACAAAGCTTCATGGTTGGTGGTAGAGACTGCTTTCATTTAATTAAAAAACATAAACTTTACATGGAATTTTGTTTTCAGAAAATAGAATGAAGAGCATTTATGTTTCATCTATTTCATCATTGCACCAGTTCTACAAGGAAGCAGGGGTTTCTCAAGACTGATGTGTGTTTATCTGCTTTCTTCTTTAACTGGATATTCAACATAGCTGACAGAATTGAACAGCATCTTGGACCTACGCTTCACAGATAACCAGAGTATTTTGGAACAGCATCCCTGCCGAGGGACAGCTGGGACTCTGAAGACTCTGGGTCCAGTCACCAATTCTACACCCATTTGTGCCTTTCCCTACCAGGTCTTCAGGATCTGTTTTGGACTTGTTGAACTGTCTTTGATTCAGGATAGGATACAGAAGCTACTTAATCTTTTCTAGCAAAGAGCAGAGTTTTACATCGTACACACATGTTTTGCAAATACACATTGAATTCACTGAGAACATGTGATTACAAATATCAGCGTTCCTCTTCTTTCTTTTGAAGAGAAAACAAGCAGATTTTGACTGTTCTTGAAAAAAAGTTCTCTGATGGATGGGACAGTGAATACTTCCTCTGCCACAGAAAATAAAAAACTTGAGTTTTGGAAAGTTTAAAATACTGAGGGTAGATTTGATAGACTGTCATCAGTTTGCTCCAGACACGACAGAAGCAAGTCACAACTATGTCATTATGTTTCAGAAACCATATCCAGAAAAGTACATACATGTAATGGAGGAAGAAAGAAAACCCTAAGAAAAAACGAATCTGTTTCGCCTACCCTCACAGTAGGCTGAAACTGTGAGCAACATAGGCACGCTTTTTATATGGTGCAATATATGTATATACCTGTATGGGTATTTCATTACATCTCAATGAAATACTTGAATATATACATAGCTAATATACATATATGAGATGTACTTACATACACACAGACATGCACACACATATATATATATAAATACCTGAAGAGCAATGAGATCAAAGACTTGATTTAAGAGGCCATTTTTAAAGTGCAGAGATCCTAGGTTCCTATCAAAATAACTTCTTTCACATCCTATGTACTACTTCTTTGTAAGAGTTAAGACCATTGTGTGAGTAAGAATATAAATAGCATGTTCCTTCTTGATTTCAATACATTCAGAAATCCTTAACTCTATACAGAAAATCTCAGGCAAACAGCCTGAACAGTACTATACCACAAATTTGAAAAATCCATTCTTAAAAGATCACATTTGAACTGGTTCCAATAGTCTAAGAAGTGTCATTAAATTTCTGTTACTGCTCATCATTCAATGCCATTCTTGATGACCTTGCTATTTCCAAATACCTCAGTCTCATGACAATTCTCCAGCTAATTACACCTGATTACCATATGGACTGGTGCTATATAACCCCATATTACCCAAACTAGAATCTAATCTAATCTAATCTAATCTAAACCAAGCCATTCAATAATTTCACCTGTGCAGTAGAGACAAAAAAAATTCCCAGACTAAAAAGAGAATGAATGACTTTTTGTTTCTTTTGGGCAGAATGCAAATTCCCATAAGCAGCAAATTTGTGGAAAAGGAAACACTAGGTTCCTTCTCTCCTGCAAAACAAATAGGTCCAGTCACAGAAATAACATTTCAAGCTGCTGCTTGAAATGATGCCACCATGACGGTCATTATGGTTCATCTCATACAAAATACCGATTAAAATTAAATACATCTATGTATCTGTGCATTCATGCAGCAGCAAGCGTGCCCCCCAAAAATATGTCAACACTATACATGACTGCACCAATACTGTTGTGTTTTGCTCTCTGTTTTTTTCAGAAATGGCACCACAGTTAGGCAAATAATTTAATACTTGAAACTCAGGAGTTTCCTGGATCCCTAACTGAGGAATGATCTCTGGGGGGAAAAAAAATAGTCTTCATTGCCAAAATACTAAAATCTACCAGTGATTTAAATATACCACAGAAGACCTACTGTGCTTAAAGGCCTGTTTATTACTGTAATTCAGTCTTGAAAATTGCCACCTTATTTGTAGCTTGACTCACTGATCTGGCAACCAGACTACAAGGCTTCAGCTGAGGCCACGTACATCTGCAAGGAGAATGTTAACGCCTAATGATTAAACTCCTCATCTATTTGTTGCCACAGAAGGACAGGGAACAAAGGCCAAAGATACATTTCCCTATTAAACTGACTTCCAAATATTTCTATTCCTATGGACCCTCATTTAAAAGCAACCTGTTCAGTTTACTGTGTTATGAGTCCCTTTTCAGCTGATTGGTATATTAAAAAAAAAAAGTGAATGTGTGGACAATTTTTTTATGTGATGATAGTCAATAGGCTCTGACTCTCCTATTTGTGTAGGATTTAGATCTGATAGACAAAAATAAGTCTAGCTTGCAGATGGTTAAATAGCTGAATTTATAAAGCTGGCTGAACAAACTGGCTCTATTCAGAGGTTTCACTTTTAAATCTTGTTACTGCTCATTGGTGAGGATTTGCAAACACTGTGCCTGTCAAGCTTCCCGATCAGTGATAGCTTTGAAACTGAGCTAAAGCAGCATGGAGAAAAAGCCAAAACTGGATTTAGTCTCATTTCAACAACCATTTTAAACCTGTTCTTACTCAAAGAAATAAAAATTATGATATTTTCATGCTTTCAGTTTACTGCATATCTTTAGCAATAACCTTTGTCTGAAAAATAAAATTCCCCAAAAGCAAGTACAGAAAGGAAATGCCCTGATTTTTTTCCCTGTTAATTTCTGGGGATTGTTTTTGGACCAGGTTTGGACTGACAATCGAGAGCTGAATCAGGTAGCTAAATTTGGGGAATAATTACATGCATGATTTTCTACAGCATGGTCAGCCTTAAAATTTGCTGGTTTCACAGCAAACTGTTTAGACAGGCATTACGGGTTGATTTACCTCTCTCCCTCTCCTCACACTGCTAGAGTAATCGAACATGTCCCTCACAAAACTGTTAATACAAAATGACTTTATAGAACTAAATCTAATATCATCAATTCGAAGATAAAAAAAATATAGGAGGATATGAGTGGGCAAATGTACATGTTCAAATGTGTGTAATCAGCACATTTTGCAAAAGTGATAATTAGGATGAAGAATATTACTTTACCTCAGAGAACACTGCCTTATCCTGAGATTTCAGAGATAAATAGAGGAAGTAAAATTTTTGAGTGAACAGTGGGGTTTGAGGGGTGCATAATTACTTGCATATCTTAATGAAACAAGACCATTCTTGAGTGCAGGAAATGTCCTGTGATATAATCATTACAGTGAAAGAAATAGAGTAAAGCTGTTTTTTCTTTCTGTGCAAAATTTTACTTTTATTTTCCCTGTTCTCTCTCGAAGAAGTGATGGAGACTTATCTTCAACTATAGGCTCATCCTCCTTCGGGGGTACTGGCGGAAGGGTGAGCATTTTGCTTTTCTTTGAAGTGCAAGCACACATTGGAGATGAAAGCAACTGCATTATTGTCTTTGATGTTTTTGATACTGACTTTCTCATTTGATTTTTCTTTGTAGACGTTCAGAAAGTAGATTTATTACCTAAATCAACCTTACCATAAATCCTCACTAGGTACTTATCCCCTTAAATATCTGAAATTGATATCACTATTTTTAAAAGTTTGAGTTTGGAATATTTAAAAAAATGTGATAAATTCTAAGTCATGCCACAATCTCTTTATTTGTACTGAGTCCTTAATCACACTATATGCTATAAAAAGAGAAAAGACAAAGGAAAACCTTATAACTTACATGAGACACCACAATGACAATACGCTTGAAGTAAAAAAGCCTTATTCACAGCAATATTTTATGCACAGCTTTTAATACTTGGAAGAGTACTCATTAGACAAAACTAAAAAAAAAATCAAATCAAAACAAAAACCATATCAGTGCTATATGATTTTTACAAGCTCTTAATATAATTGGGAAATAACATGAAATTCATAGTTGAGGAAGTTTTCATCTTTATGAAAAGGCATCTCCAAATTACAGATTTCTCAAATAAAACTGTCTTTAGTGTGAGGTATAGGAGCTTTGCTATTGATGAAGAAGCTAAGATTTCATCTTTAGAATTAAAAACATTACAACTGAGAACTGCCAAATAACCCTATCTAATAGTTAATTTAAAATCCTGATCCTTTCTTTCAGAACTACACAGACCTCCTCATGAGTGCTTAAAGCCTAGGTAACTCCTATACTAGCCACCTACAAAGAAAGCTAACGGTTACTTGGGAAGACAAATGCCATCACTCCAAGCGTCCCCCCTTCCTTCTTCTTCCCCCCAGCTTTATATACTGAGCATGATGTCATATGGTATGGAATACCCCATTGGTCAGTTGGGATCAGCTGTCCTGGCCGTGTCCCCTCCCAGCTTCTTGTGCACCCGGCAGAGCACGGGGAGCTGAAAAAGTCCTTGACCAGTGTAAGCGCTACTTAGCAACAACTAAAACATCTCCACATTATCACCCCTGTTTCCAGCAAAAATCCAAAACATAGTCCCATACTAGCTACTATGATGAAATTTAACTCTATCCCAGCTGAAACCAGGACAGAGAGATTCCTTCCACAATGTAGGAATCCTGTGCCAGAGTACACATGAGGATCTGGCAGCAATTTCTCTATACCAAACAGCAGCTTATCGAGTGAATTAATAGTTTGTCATCCTGGCCTAAATGGAGATAAAGTAGAAGCTAGTTCTTAAACTAAACTAGACAGATGTGTAGAGAGGAAAATACTGTCAAAAGAATTGAAAGAAGACAAGCTATCTACTTCAATTTATTGAGTGGCTCCCAGTAAAAATACAAGTACTGAATATATTTTGCTGTAGTACAGCATCAGTACAAGGATGCAAATATGAAGCACATATGCTGCTCCACAACATGAACACTCGAAGCAGACTCTGTGTGTACAATAGTACATTCTGCAACTTAACTTTGAGATGACAGAAAGCTTTCTCTGAGAAGTTTTAAGTTCTCAGCCATCCTAGGTTTGGATCCACAAAACAAGGTTAATCACATCTTCTACTGCTGCCACCTATAGCCTTCCTCTCTCTTCTGCATGCAAACTGATTATCTGGCCTGCACTACATTTCTAACATCATTTAGCAAGCAAAAACTAAGGAGAAACGCTAGTTTTTGGTGACTCACTGAAATCCTCTTCCCTGGATCAGTCCATAGGAAAAAAATATGCTAAACTTAATGCCATAATTCACTACCTTTTCAGGGTCTGATGTAAAATGATGTGGTTTTACTGAGTGAGGAGCTGTCCCTTGATTGTCCTTAGATAAAACTGTGATTCGTACAAACCAGAAAGGTTCCCAGAAAAAACAGGGTAAGGTATGTGGTTATCAGGACAAAGTTTTTGTTTATTTACAGAAGATAAGCACAGTTTAGTTTCTTCATTTTCTTTTATTCTTAAAAGCTGCAGCATTTCAGATTGCAGTTGTATGCACATATAGATGACAGAATAGATACACAATTATTGGCCCTTTCAAGAACCAAAATGTGACAAATTATTTAAGACATACTTTACCAGAGACAAACAAAACTTCCTCTTTTATCTTGACTCTGCCCTGTATAAATACAGATCTGCCATTTCTGGATCTACTTCTAAACCACCATATTGTAAACACACAGCCATATAATTACACACAAATATAGTTCTACCCTTCCCTACATATACAAATTATAAGACTAGTTCCTACCATTTCTCATTAAATATTCAATAACCAAAGCATTTTAATAATTTTCAATACTTTACCCTGCATTATCCTCTATACTGGGTAAACCACTCGGGAGAATTCCTTCACACTCCATAATTAGAGTTGCTTATGTTTGTTAAGAACAGCCAATTATTTGACCTCTAACTGTGAGCCACAATGATAGTTAACTCTAACTTTATATGACGTCTGCACCTTTTAACATAAAAGGGTGTAGAATAAAACTTCTAAATCCTACAGGACATGGACACTTACTTAAGGGTGTGTCTCCTTGTTTCTTACCTAACAACAACAACAAAAAAATCACTTGCTGAACTGTATTTTCAATGGTGACAAGAGAGGACTTAGTTGACATTGGGTCTGTAAACTATATTTAGCACCTTTCTTCTTTCCAATAATTTGTACTCTCCATTGGTGTCAGTTCAAAGATACCATTCTCTCAATACAAGCAACGCAGGTTAAACTGGAGCACAGGAAGGAAATATTGCATTTCCAATTTCAGGAGAGGCTGGAGGTGTTGTAGCATGCAATGTGCTAGCTACCTCACTTCTGCCAAATGTTACTGTTGCTATCCAGCAGAAAGAACTGAAGATCTGAGTGCATCACCTCTTCATCGGTCAAATGACAGACTTCAGCTTCAAATGATGGGGACAAGCTAACTTGGCAGATGTCGCACTGGATAGGACTGGAGAACATGTCCATCACCCTAGCAATCAGATGGATTACAGGGGAGGCTTTCTTATGCTTTTGGGAAGTAAAACATGGGTTATGTTTGCAAGCAAAGGTTTCCATTCTTTTCTGAAAGAATGAGCAAGCAACTCTCACTTCCCAAATTCAATATGCACCGCAATGGCAAGGTGTCAAGTTCCTACAACGAATGAAAATGGTAACCATCATGTTTAAAAACAAACTAAAAAAAATACAAAAAAACAACCAAACAAAACCAAACCAACAAGATAAAGCAGTACTGCGTAAGAATCACAATAACCTTTATTCTGTATTAGAGATGCACTATGCTTTAAAAGCTGAGCAGCAATTAATTGAGAAACTGCAACCTAAACTTCTAAGACATATTGACCACTCCAGTATTCAGCTACAGCCTTCCTAATGAGACTTCATACATACTCAATTCAGTTACTATTTTCTGACAGCTACTAAAGAAAATAGAACGGCATGGCAATATTTTTTTTCTAAGACAAGAAATAGTAAACAAAGTATGTTACATGACAAAGTAGGTTAATGTTATTAGTGACAAAAAATCTGCCAAAATCTGGCACAAATAGCCCACAAAGTAGATATTTATTATGAAATGACAGAATTTTTCTTATTGTCTATTCAAGTTTTTTACTAACTTCAGAAACTGATCAAATAATCTTCTTGAAATAATTAAGTGTTCAGTGACTTTAGGAAAATTTTCAAACCCTTGCTTAAAGAAATTAAGACTATCATGAGACTGATGGTGATGGTGACAAAGAATCCAAAAAGCTAAGAATATATATTGGCAAAACCAATCCGCATACACTTGATAGCAAACAAAATGAAAGTAAATGAAATGATTGAAAAGAAGGAAAAACAGAGCAAGACAAAAGGGGAGAGATGTAGAGAGGTAAAAAGGGGACAAGTGGAAAAAGATGACTATGAAAAAAAATAATAAAACTATGGTAGGAGGAAAAAGAAGGATAATGAAGGAAGAAGAGCAGAAATTTTAAAAGTGAACACACTCCAGTATACACATGTGAAAACACAGCTGAATAAACACTGTTAGTAAAGGATTAGAAATAATACCAAAAGGGAAAAAAATGTTCCTTTTATTCAAAATTTATATGAGAAAATATTTTTAATATAGGAACAAGTATTTAGTGCCCTGAAGAATAATATATGTATGCTATCTGACAAATGGATTAACTGTATTTCCCTAGCTGACAAAAATAATTGCTTTCTGTGTATCTGACTATTTCCCCTGCCTTTTTATTTTTTTCCCTCTTTAATCCTGATAAATTATCCCATATTCTTGATTCATTCTAGATCAATTAAGACTCTTGGCTGGGTGCAGACCTGGAAATAATAGTCTGGCTCTGAAACAGACCTTCTTCCTAATTAAAATCTGTGTTTTCAAAAAAAAGGGGTTTTCCATACTTTGTTATTATACTCAGGCCAAATTGCTTTGGTATGCAGCTTCTAGAAAGTTACATTTCTTTATGAATTTTTTATTATTTGTGTAAAAAAAAGAAAATGTAGCAAAAAGGCAAAAGAATTGCACATTTCATGTTGGGTTGTTTTTTTTTTTCCTTCTCCACATTCAACCTTGAGAGAATACAAGAACTTCCTTGGCTTCTGAAACTTGTCTTTTGGTCCCTTCTCCTGGGTGATGATAAGCAGACTAGACAAATCTCTAAAAGAACAGGTCTGTTGCAGGATGCAAGGCTCATACATGCAACTCAAACTAAGCCTAAAATTACTTTCTGCACCTCATTAGAAAGAACTCAGAACATATAAAAGAGGTCCCCAGCCATGTTCCTAACTTCTGTACATATTTCTTCTATGTCCAGCTAGGTCCTAAGGAACATGGCACTTCAGTCTCTGATCTGCCTGCTACCACAGTGCAGTGAACCTGAGTCCGTTTTGTCCTTAGAGTCTTTTCTTTTCCCAGAGAAGTGGGAAATTTCAGAAACTGTTCACCCTTATGCAGTCTGCCCATAATTCCAGCATCTCGAGTACACAGAAGAAAAATCTAGTAATGGTAAACTCCTGCTTATGGTGAAGCTATTCTTTGAAAAATTATGGTTTCAGTGTAAGACAGCTCAACTGTCCCTAGTTTGAAAATGAAGAAGGTATCTAATGGAAAAGAAACTACACAGATCATTGTTAATTGGTTTATTTAATTCTTTGGCAAACATAAATGTGTTTTTCCACAGTAAAGCTATCAGAGGGCACTAACAAACTTCTAAAACCCTCTTAAAGTAAACAAGCCAATCTGATGTAGTGAAACCATTTGAGTCACACAATAAACAAAAAATTCTTACAGGTGCCTGCCTTCAGCTTTGTTAAGCTCAATGAGTTTTGTTTTAAAAATTTTAGCCAAATGAAATTGTTTCTGATTATGGAGGTCCTAGTTTTTCCATCTTAACCCAGTAAAAAAGGGAGTTATTTCTTGTTTTTTAGAAGCACCAGAGACCGGAACTAGAAGAAGCTATTGCTCATGGCAGGAGCCCAAAATACCCCATAGGCGTCTGATTGATATAGAGGCAAAAAAAAGAGAGCGACAGCTGTGAGACAATACAAGAAACTCCTCTGAGATGACAGGTGAGTGAAGCTCCATGTTTGTATGCACAGATCAACAGAGCTGGATCTCTCATCATTCTACCCATTCCTGTCTGTCTCTCAAAGAAATTACCTAATAGCCCCTAAATAGTCACTAAAACACAGGAGGAAAGTGATACCAGTTGGATACATAATTTTGATTCCAAGTTTAGGAATGCTATTGGTACTACCATCTGCCAGTTAGCACTTCCACGATCCCCCTTCCTGCAGAGGCACAGGAGCTTGACAGGAGCTACTCCCTGTAACTCAGTAATTTACCCAGAAAAAAATGTCCCTCCGTCAATCACAATGCTCTCTCCCAGCTCGTAGGGCTTTAAGTCCTAACAAGCCCTACGATAGGCCACAGGGACACACGGTTCTTATTTTAAGAAAGCAGGGCTCCGTTTGCCTACTTACAATATACACACCCCAGCACGTTACTGTTTTGGACTCAACTCTTAACATCTCTGTGGGATTTACAGCTCTGCATGGAATGACATCCGCATGTAAAAGAACAGAAATAATCTTCCTTGTTCAAATATACATCATTTGTGCTTAACATAAAACAATAAATAGATAGCTGAGGGAGTACTCCAAATAGGTAATGACTAAATCATACTGGCCTTTAGGAAGTTGGCGTTAAACACTGTTATTATTTTAATTGCAACTGAATAAAGGTAATTACTTGATTTGTTAATATATTACAGCTACTTTAAAATAAACTAAACTATGAAACTTTGCATTTAAGGATTATCTCTATAGTGAAGCATTTATTTTTAATCTGTTAAAATTGGCTATTTCTTTTTAATGTTTGGGTGCCTTACCCATATTTGCAGTTGCATTCTGCACAAAATTCCTTTATAGCATATCTAACTACATTTAATTGCTTCAGCTGCTGGACAGTTACACCTAAGATCCTTTCTCATAACCCTCTCTCTGCTTTCCAAACAAACAGTCTCTTCCCTCAGTACTACTGGATAATTGCCAGCAGAGGTGTTAACAGATGAGCAGCCATGCAAGCAGCTTTTCCGGTGGGACAGACACTTTCCTTGCCACTCCAGATCAGAGTAACACTCCCTCATATTTGCCAGAGAACTGCTCATCTGTCTGTTCTATAACCTCTTTTAATCTGTAACATGCAGGTTATTTTAAGCAGTTTAAAGAGAGCTCACTTTCACTAAACCAGATCTTTGTACTCAAACAGATTAAGGAGAACAAACATAAAAAGCTCTGCTGTCAACTGTCAGGGAGTGATAACATGGTATGTGGGAAAGGTTGCTTCAACCTATTCTGGTAAAGGAGACCTGTCCACAGTTTGAAGTGTTCAGAAAGGAACCAATTTCTGCGAGGAAATACAATTTTTCATTTTCTGGAAAAATGATGGGTGTGTTGGAAAACACGTGAAGAGTTGATACAAGTAGCCCTAACTGCACCTGATGGTTGACTTAGTAGTAGGAGCTAGTTAGCATGTTGGGTTTTTTGGTGGTTTTCTTTTTTTTTTAAATCCTTTTCTTGGCAAGAGATTTGTTAAACAGCTGATTTTTTTTTAGCACTTTAAAAAATAGCATCTATATTTACCTTTTCAAAAGTAAATAGAGTTTTATCTGAAGAAAATCTTTCTTCTTTAAAGAAAAAAATAATTCTGGCTCAATTATTGATAAAATATTTCCTGCCTTTCTAGGCTCTCTACTCCTGCCTATTTTGCTTGGACTAAAAGACAGACAGCAAAGAGAAAAGCAGGCAGAGACAGAAAAATTCATCTCCATTAAGAGCAATGTGCTGAGATGCTGGGCTTGGAGCCAAAACCAAAGCATCCTGAAGCACGGAAACCCAGCTCACCTAGAAATAGTGAGAAAGGGAATAAACTCTACACAAGCAATAACTGGTAAAAGAACAAACTTCTTTCTGAAGATACCCTGTCTTCAAGGTACAGAACAGCACTGAGGTAAAAAACCAAAACTACAGGTCACTTAAAATAGTACAGAAGCTCTTTTCAAGAGTAATGACAGGGTGATTTTTCCATGCATCTTAGAAGAGCTCAGCTTGTACTGAATAAGCCGTCGTCACCAAACATCGGCGTTTCAGTTGCAGTTCATACTATTCTGCAAGTGGTATTTGTACAACCTTCATGGAAGCTCTGAGACTTCACTTACGTTAAACAGAGAGTGAAAAGCATGGGTTAGATGTCAAGCTTCTTTATTCTACCTGACTTGCAACTTGCTGTGGACAAGATGGATGTCTCTCTTCTCTCTACCCTTCCCAACCACTGGGATGCTTCTGACTGAAGAGGATCACTCTACCTGAGAGTGGAGAGGAACAGGCACCCTGAACCATGTACAATTTCCCTTTTGCCACTGCAACCACCCAGATATGTATGAAGTATTAAGATGTCCTTATACAATCCCACCCTATTAGTGCTTGAGCACCTCACCATTTTTGCACGTTCAAGTTTACACCAAAGCCATTTGATATGAAAATAGTACTACGAGCATAATGTACAACAACACCAAAACTAAGTCCTGGCTTTGAGTCTCAGAGAAGGAGTTCAGCCTAACAGTCAAACCACCCAGCTTCTATGTGAGTGTTTCAACTGTTTAATATATCTTCCTTCCTAAGTATGAGGTGGGAGGATATCTTTTCTCCTTCACACCATTGATTTCATTGTTGGAAAATAGTTTCCTAGAAATACGATATTTACATGATTCATTAAACCTTTCTACAAGTCATATTTCAGGAATCCCTTTTCAAGTGATCTGAAGGTAAGCAAACTTTACTTTGGCAGAGTTTGTTTCCATAAATCCAAAGCACTAAACAACAACAAAAAATGTGTTCAGAGACCTTAAAAAGAGTTCTCCAACTGTGAAGCCTAGTATTGTTGATTAAAATGGTATCTGGAGCAAAGTTAAATAATACTTCTGGGGTTAAATGCTGCACTTACTAAGCAGAGACACCAGGATGAAAGCCAAGTTTGGCTGATTTCCCCAAATGCATCACTCTGACCATCTGTGAGAGAGGTAATGTTCTCTTAAGAGAAGAAACAATTATCAAAAAATGGGTTGTGGGATTGTTTTGATACGTATTTTGTTGTTGTTCAATTAACTCTTCATTTATAGTCTTCCCAATGCACCAAAACCCCAGATGAACATAAGCACTGCTGGCTCTGCTAACGTGTTTTTCAGATGGGAGTATGCACATAGTGCAATAGGTGAACCTCTCGTAACTCACCACTGTTACGTGTTTTATCACCTTTATAAACAGAACATCAGTTACAAGCATTTTTTACAAGCAGAGAAGTGCAAACCTATCAATATTATCTATGTATCCTATCAATTTTATCTATGGATGTGTGTGAAACCGTGTGTGCCTGCATCCTGCCTAAGCTACACAAATTGAAAAAGGACATCCTACTTTAGAAAAACAACCTTCAAAACCTGAGAGGCTGATGATTATCCATTTGTAGATCTGGTCTCACATCTTCTGGAAGGTGTTGCAGATGTCAGAAGTGAAGTGTCCATTTCATTATTCTTATGATATCTGGAAAGGCAGATTTCACTTATCCTTTACATTACTTCTAGGGTCATAAATCACTGACCCTGAATGGTGGGGGCTTATTGCTTCCTGACCGCTCATCTGCTGGGGTGGCCACTGGGACATGTCATATCCCTAAAGCAATCCTAATTTACAGGGGTTACTGAATAGGTTGCTAGCTGGCCTTGCTATAGAGTACAGAGCTGCAGAAATATGTTATTGAGGCCCCTTTACCTAAAAAGTAATTTAAACATTAGTACAAAAAAAATGTTAAAACAATTTTGAGCAAGTCGTACTTTTTTTTTGCTTTTCAACTCAGATTTGAGCTTCCTGCTACGTGTGATTTTATTGACACAGCATTTTCAGGGGCAGGACAGAATAATTTTCTAATATATATTAAAAAAAGCCCAAAATATGATGGCTTTAAAAATTCTCAAAGCTGCACAAGCTTATCTGTCTCCACTCACACACACTTCTGTTGCCCTTTGGCACCAGATACAATGTTCTGATTAGTTTAGTTCTCTACATATGCTAAGGTATAGTTACGCTAAAATGTATTTGGAAAAAATACAGAAGAAGACTTACTTATTCAAATATATTTTTGCTATGACATATGTTACAAATAGAGCAAGGGCTAAAGAATTAACCACAAGAATCTAAGCATTCGTGCAGAAAGTAGAAGATATGTTTGCCCAGCATAGGGCTTAAATATTATGCACTGAGATATAGACATTAAAAGTAATTTTCAGGAAAAATGTTCTTCATCAATTACTTAATAGATCGGAATTGGACCCTCCTTGCTGTTTCTTCCTGGGAGGGTACAGAAGGATAGATATTTTTGAAGTATCCTTGCTTTTTCCTGTTCTTGTTCAGTGTTTGGGGTTTTTATGGATAGTCATTGGTAACATACAATCTGAACACTAACAAGTTGTTAGATTATTTTCAAATATGTTATTTCTCCCTTACCTGTATTTTTCTGTTGCACTATAAATGATCAGAAGCAATTGATTAGATATAAAAATATCATTGAAAAGATAGTCCCTAATTACAATGAATACAATGAATTGTGTTGCAGTTTTGATATCCACTGGAATTCCCAAAATTTACATCGTTGTACCTAGAAAGATGTGTCAGCTATGATGTAGTCATGACTATTCACTCAATCCATTCATAAAAGTTGTTTATAATGACTGCAGGGAAATTGGTGTGTTTAAGAGTATTCTAAAAGCTCTAGTTAAATATATTCTTTATGATATACTCCCTGAATGAAATGGGAAGATATGTAATTCCCATTACCCACTGCAATCTTTTCCTTTTATTACCAATTATTTACACATATCCCTAACTGCCAAGAAATCTGAGAAAATAATTGGTGCATTTAGACCCAACAGAGAATTTGGGAATAAAAAATAACTTTCAACTAGGGATAGGAAAAAAAAAATCCCACCAAAACTGGAAATTAAATCATGTAATGTCCTGGATTTAAAGTTTATATTAAGTCAGGCAAAAAGAAAAAAAAAAAAGAAAATTTTTTTACTGATATTAAAAAGACTCAGTTTTTTTCCCTTTTTGGAGCATACTTGAACTGTAGTCTCTTGAGATGCTTGCCTGACCCAAAGCAGAACATCTGCCAAGATAGTGACACAGAAGAGCATGGATAAAAGGGATAGAACATAAAAAGAGTGACTCAAAAACAACCATGAAATTGAAGCATTTTTGCTTTTCCTGTCATAATATAACTCTTAATCCATAAAGAACCTCAAGATATGGTGACAAGAAAGGGTAGCAGGGCAGTACATTTACCTGTATTTATGCCCCCACCTCCCCAGCAGTGAAGGCACACATAGTCACTGTGGCAGTGCCCAATACAGGAGTAACTTCATGAGTTTTATACATGCTAGAAGCCAAGACATTAGCAAAACCAAATTAAGTGAAAATTCCAAGAAAAGAAAAGTCCTGAAGAACTAAGGAAAGAGTTGGGGTTTTTTTCCTGCCTTCCTTCCCTCCTTTGTAGTTCAGAATAGGCTGCAGATACGAAATTAAGATTCATTATACTTTTAGTTTACCATAATATAAAATTAGAGGATGCCATTAGAGGAAGCATCTTCTCTGAAACTTCAGATACATTGGCCACAAAGCTTTGCTCACATGTACACACACATTTATTATTTCTAGTTTATGCTACCTCTGATTTTGCCTACTGCATCTAAATTTCTTTCCCTTTAAACTAGAGTATATTGTCTTCCATATATTACACACATAATGAGGCTGTGAAGGTGTATAATGCTGTCTTTTGATGAGGACTGGTTTATAAGTCATTCAATACATTACTTGATCTTCTCACACCTTGAATGCATTTCCTTATTTGCCTATTTTTGCATTGTAAGTTTCAGCTATTATCAACATTTTTACTATGAACTTATTCTAAAAACCTGTTCATCTGCATGAATATATTTTCTAATATTTTCTTCTTGTATTTATTCTACAAATTCATAAGCTGTATGTTTCCCTCTGCAATTGCATGATGCTGGCATTTTTAACCAGAGTAGGATTAAATTTTCTGCATGATCATGAAGTATTAAAGATTTTACCACACAAGACAGCCCCCTCTGACCTCAGCTAGAGAAACGGAATAACTAAGCATGCTCTTCCTGGGAATACTCCCTGCTGCTCCCCTTCGGGTCTCTCCTCTATTACTTTTATTAAAACCGCCAACTACTTCATACCTTGCTGGATCATTATTTGGTTCTCTGAATGTTTATGAAGATGCAAAGGTAACTGAACAAATCAAACCAACCTCTAAAAATTCAGAAATTTGATTTGAACCACTGTAGGCATAACAAAAGCAGCTTTAAAGTCAAATTGAAGAGATGGAGAGTTTCTTTAGAAAATGAGCAACGTTAACCTTTTATTATTTCTTGCAGCACTCAGGTTAACTCACGAAGTATGCAAAAAGTCTAAGCATTTTCCTATCTACATCTCTATCACAATTTCTCCACATCTAGTATTCCAGTTTTACTTTTAAATCAGAAGTACTAACCCACTTTGCCATTTTCTGAACCCAAGACCTAGAATTTATGCCCCAAATTTCCATCTAATTTAATCCATTATGAGCTAAACTAACTGCAGTCCAGATGCTCTTGCAACATCTGCTGCACTCCAGACCATCCGGTTCTCTTGGAACTCTCTCATATTCCCTAATTATTTCCTCCTATCATGCTGTAAAATTTAAAATTCCATTGTTTCTAAAACTCTAATATGATAACCTCAGAGCAGAGTATGCAGCCCAGTACTGGAGGAGAATCACCAGAAAAAAAAAGTAGAAACTAAGAGGCTGACACTTTTTGCAAAATCTCATTTTACAGTGGCTGTAAAATAAGTAAGTAATTATGGTTTACTTGTAAGGTAGAAAATTACAAGCAGCATATCCTACTTGCAGCTCTGTAGGCTTCCCCAGTCTAAAAAGGTACAGAATCACAGCATATTGTATGGGCATAAATATATGAATATGCAATAGGGAAGTCATGCCTTTCCCATAGCCACTGCCCTGTTCCAAAACCAGCTGTCTCCTGCTCTCATAACTAAATTCCTGTACAGGTCTACTCTTCATGAAACAGACATGGATGGGATTGAGCATCACAATTTTGATATGCTGTACTTACACACTGGTATCAATTCTAAAAAAAAACCACAGCTGAGCAGCATGGAGGGCAAATTTTTTGTGTGAAACACCACCAAAATTTAGTTCTTACAAGTGAAGGGAAGGAGGGAAGGATGGCAAATACAGTTAGATATTTCTGTAGTTCTTTGCCAACACTTAATGACTTTCCATGGAAACCTGCACAAGTATTAACAATAAAAAAACCTCAACATATCAAATATTTTCGAGACAGCACATTCTGATCATATGCAAAACTTGGAGGAAAATGTGTAATGACCCCACCACATGATTCCTTCCATGCAGAGTGTGAGATGATGAGATGTAGTCTGTGTGGGTTCTGTGGTTATTTTTGCTTCATATTTTCTCTGTGTGGTATATATGGTGAGAAAGGGCCATTAAAAATTCTGCAGATTAAAATCTGCATTTATAAAAAGTGCATATAAAATTTAACTCTCAAACAAAGAAAAAGAACCTGACCAAGATATAAAGAAAATCACTCCCAAATCTTGATAGAGATCTAACCAAAAGATCTACCAATCAAACCAAATAAGTAGAGGTTTTTAAGTGCTAAGTAATTAGCATGTAACTGCAATAATTTTTTGTTGTTTCTAGCGATCAAAGTGTGCTCTCCTACATACGTGCAGAACATCCTAGCGGTGTTCTCCTGAACGCAGCAGAGCCCTACTCAACCAGGCACAATGTCAGCTGATACACCTATACTGCTCCTTGGCCCTGAGCTAATGTCTGCCACAGCGCTGCAGTAGGACATACGGCCCACTGTCTCCAGCATGACACTGCAGCAGGACCAAAAGCAATGAGTACTAATGAATAAAGTACTGTACGATAAACCAAAACAAGCAAACAAAAAGGAGTAGTTCATTCATTACTTTGAGTGACAGCTGCAGTATATTTGCATCTTCAGAAATAATTTCTATTCAGATTTTTCAATGGAGATTAAGAAGCCCAATTTTAGACAGCATTCACTTTTATGACCTATGTTTCAGGCCTTTGAAATGTTTGGGGTTTTTTTAATAGTTTCAGTCCCACTTACTATAAAAATGTTTAATTAAGCTGTAAAGACAGCACTAAGAAATAGGTGAGAAGTGTTCACTTCCACATTATAGCTGAGCAGTCAGGCACAGACTAAGTCATGAATAAGCTCAAGAAAAGTGAAAGGAGAGTGAGCTATGGAAAGATAAATGTCTGATAATTATTTTATTGTCTCTGTCCTACTGGAACACATTATTTTTTATATATCTATAAAGCAGTCTTCTGCCCTCTGAACAGCTCCGTTATGAGAGATTAGTATCTGTCAGCTAAGTTTTACATGTTATATACTGTACCAGAATAGACAATGGATAGCTAATGAACCTTGTTTAAAAATGAATACAAAATAATTACTAAATTTTTAAAAAGACCAGATATAAATGATGGTAAACACAAAGGCTTTAAGAACTCATTTACCAGAGTCAAAAGGAGATCTCCCAGAAACAAGTTCAACGTCTCTATAACAGCATGACAACAGATAAGAACATGTGGTCTGGATTACTTTTTTTGTTGTTGTTTAAATTGTCACTTTAATGCAAATACTCCACAAATCAACTGATGTACTGAATTATCTGTGTGATAATATATTCAAACATTTGACATTTACATTAATTGGAGGTAATGAAGAAAATATTTTTGTCGTTCTTTGGATGAGACTAAATGGGCTGGAAATTCAAATGAATAAAACATCATTACAACATACACTGTACACCTGTTCCTAGCTCTTTTGACAGCTTGATATTTTTATTAGGTGCATGCACAGCAATACAAGAACAAACAACCATTTTCACACTCACAGGACAGAAGTAAGCAACTGGAGCTCAGTCTGTGGGGTCGCTTAAACCCCAGAGCTATGACAAGTGCTTAACTAGCCCCAAAATGCCTCCACTTAGTCACGACTTCTAATTTTATCAATTATTTACAGTTTAGTAGGTGCAAAGCTGGTGGAAAATGCCTTTTCTGGTGGCTTGATTGACAGTATAATTATACTGTGTTTTTGTTTTTAGCACTGTTATGCAGAATCATAATGCAATGAAAACAAAATATGAATGTTATGAGCTTTTAACTTTGACAAGGTCATTCTGAAGCTTACCAAAGAGATGTCATGAAAAGCCATAGCTGTCATTAGCTGTGTCCTGTAAGTACAGCTGTACTTCTAGTTGTATTTTAGTAAGACTAAATACTTATTTCCATATAAATTTTAAGATTAAACTTTTAAAAATCTAAACCATCAAAGGAAACAATCCAGATATTCTTCCATTTTAATTAATATCAATTCTTTTAAGGAAGTGCCTAAACCCGCTAGCGACAGATTCATCTGTGCAAGGCTCTCTACCTCAATTAGTTAATGCCTTGCAGAAATTTCTGTAGAATTTCAGCTGCCAAACATCACAGTTCAGTAGAAATGAGACAATCCTAAAGAATTTACCTTTTAAAATACCTTTGATCTATGGTTTATGAAGATTCATGATTATTAGGGACTTCAGTGAGAGAGATGAGTACTCGGATCTTCCAAAAAAGGATACAGATTTTTCGAATTTCTTCTATTTTTTTCAAATGTGAAAAGAATCTAATTTCAAAATACAAAAGAATTAAAGAATTACAGCTTATAAAATCTAAGGATTGGCTTTAAATTACATAGAAATCTCACCTATGTCTAGTTAGGCTATGCAGGACTTCACGCGAAGAAACAATTTTCCAACTTGCAAGGAAAATACTTCATCCTGTAAACTGTTAGCATTGAGCTGGCCAGATTTCCCCTGCCTGTGTTGATCTTCACCCAATACAAGAAATCTCACTCCAATCTGTACTGAAAAGGTGCTGGTTTCATAGTTTTATAGTTAAAGGTTTTGATTCCCTTTGGATTTATCCCACATAAGTGTTCTTAATCAAAGGCAAAATCATCAGGCTGCTCCTTCAAACCCAAAGCAACTAATAGTGCTAAATCAGGAAAGGGACCCATAAAAAATTCTATGGACGAATAAACAAAAATCCTGAAGAGGCACTTTTTATTGCTGTCCCATCTTTCTACATATTACAAACTACCCCAAGGGGCTCCAGTTCTCATCATCCAGCTCTTAAAAAGCAATACAGCTTCACCTTGTTTCTTCCTTTTGCCTCCCACTTTTAGCACCACAGAGGAAACAATGTTCCTTTTTTAAAGGAGAAAGAAAAGCCTCTGGGAGAAAGTCAGCTCAGCTGAGCAAGCTTACCAATGATAAAACTGCTGCATACCTCTTCCATGCTAGTCTGGCCATCTCAGGGAAGAAGCCAGATTGCTACAGAACTACATGGCATGCCTTACCGTGATCAATGGCAAATGAGGAATTGAATTCCACAATTTCTATTGGCTGAAATAAAGTAATATGCATTCTGTTGCACAGAGGATGTTGAGAAAGGCTTATATGCACAGCACTTTATTTGCAGGGTCTGTAACTGATGGCATACATCAACTCTAACAGGAATGTTACTTTATGGGGGGAAAAAATAGTCTAGAAGAAACATTAACCTCCAATTGGAATGACACCTTCAGTGGATCGTCATCATCAGCCTCTACACTGATGTTTAGCCTTACACCCAGAAGTGATATCATTGACTTCTGTTGTAGTGTTAGCCCTGATATCCATATGGCTATATGGTCACATAACAATAGCATGGACAATAGAAAATTTGTTTTACTACACTTAGCTGATCCCCCACCCCGACTTTAGGCAAGGGTAGGACACTGAATGGGGGCACCCTGGAAGGCAGACCAAATTGACAATATTCTTCCCCTGTATGCTGGTCACAACACATTGGTCAGGGTTGCATAGTGCTTTAGGTGACTTAGCCTTTCTAATGCTAAGGGTCAGACTTTTGAAATTCTCTTCATGACTTTGCTGCCAGGTCTTAAAGTTTGTACCTAGTTCCTGTGTTCTTCCAAAGCCTGTGTGGCAGAGTTTTGTGCTTGCTGTTTTCATACTCTTGTTTTCATGCTGTTATTCTTACACCCTTGCACCTTCAAACCCCAAGATGGGGATTTTATTCTATCTTATTGCATTGTTCTTGTGGGAATCAGCAACCACGGTGTGAGAATGACCCCTTCTCTCCTTTCCTTACCCCTAACTTGGTAGGGAAAACACAAAACTTAGTGCCTAACAAAGTAGATAACGTTGTAAGTATATTAACTATAATTCATCTGATAAGTAGTATCCAATACTATATGTGCTTGGAAGCTTGAAAACCAGTCAGCATACAACACACTCGATTAAGCAAACTCCAGTCAATGCTAACGTCATCATAAATAGGCACAAATAATGGGGTTTGCACAGATCCTGATGAAAAGGATAAATCCTGGTGGAATTCATTGTCATACGCATCACCACCCACTGCACTGGAGAGAACACAACCCAGAAAGGACACTTGTCTGGGGTTGCTCTTATTTCTCTCCCCAGCCAGCTGCTAGAGAGCTTTCCCCTTTTCCTTCTCTTGCTCACCCTGTGTTTTTGTTCCCCCCACCAAAAAAAAAAGATTAACTTTCACTTTTCATGAAGGCTGCCAGCTACAGAAGCTACTAATACAGTCGTTCTCAACATCCTTTGGGCAGTAATATAATGACAAGGTAAATACATGTGTTTAAATTTCCCGAAAAGTGTATTCTTTCCATGAGACAGGAATGCATATTTTCTCACTGTAACACAGCATTTTCTGTTTACTTCCTATTCATAAGATGCATGTATTCAGACTTCAAGTTATTTTTCAACTCTTTTCTTACTTTTTTCAATTTTCAGCATTATTGTTGAACAAACAAAAATTGGAAGCAATATATGATAGCAACAGTTTTAATGCTATTTAAGGACATGCAATGCCTTCTTCCTACTCCTATCCATATATGTTCTTACACACATTTTCTGTTCTTGCATCACCCATGGGTCAGATTCATTCTTGCATGCACTACTATGGCATGTTTACATTCAGCAGGTATCTATTTTTTGCATCTATATTCTAGGGACTCACACACAGCACCAACACCCAGTGCAGTCCACCATTATGTTGTTTCCTTTGCTACCTTCTGATCTCTCCATACATTTTCACTCAACCAGTTCCATGATACATTCCCTTATGCAGTAATTGTGATCTATGCTCCTTTCCCCGAGAAGGAAATATTGTACAATTGGCTGGGTTAACTAAGTCACACTGCAGGTTTGTGTCCCTGTCTTTGTTCACCCCTGTTGCTATTCACTCCTGTCAAGTGCAACCGCGATTAGCAATTAAAAAACTCAGATCATTGGTAAAGATATTGAATAACAAGTTGTAACAAATCTGGCAGAAATTAGTGTCCTGTAAAGCCCAAACCACCCAAAATTGTAAAGCCATAGTGTCTATATAACACTCTGGGAGCCAATGAATCTTTTGAAGAACAGGTCTCATTTATTCTTTTTTGCAAAGGCTACTAAGAAGTGAATAGATTTCAGTAGCATGCCTGTAAAGACAGAATTCCAATAATGGAATCAGAACATTATAAAAGCATAAAGAACAAAGACAAGGTCTCAGTGTGTGGTACAGAAAAATGGCTGCAGTTATTAGGCGACCAGTAATTTTCTGGCTCATGCATTTTCCTGTCTGCTTATTTCATATTCCAGCTTCTACTCGTGCTGGCAATCCAGGAGAGGAAAACAATAAAGTCAATACACTGTTGTCCTTTTTGCATGATTCTGGATCTATGCCTGCAAGCATAACTGCAATAACATCCAAGTAAAACCAAATACTCTGCATGGAAACTTACTATTCTGATGCACGACCAAAAGGGCAGGAAACTTACAAAGACACAATACCAAACTGTATGGAGCAACCAGGGTCACTCTTTATTTGTCCATGAGTACTCTTGTTCTGCACTTTTTCCTTGTTAGAAAATATCCTTATTTCCTATCCTGACTGATGCTTTCACAGAAGCTTGGTGTTTGCTCCGCGGCTGTTAGTTTCCCCCTCTTTTTTTATTCTCTCCCTTCTGTTGCTCCTTTACATACCTGCCCACATGCATTATACATAAAACTGTGCTCATAATAAAGCCTCTAAAAGAATATCATATCAGAAGTGTCAATGAAACAGAGAAACAAATAGATTCTAATTTAAGATATATTACTTCTCATTATGTCCAAACAGTTAAAAAAAATGTTCTTCCTATCCACTCCTTCTCATCAACCTTAGCACTATTTTATCTTTCAGAAACTGCAGGCAAAGTACATGAAGGAATGAATACACAAGCGATGTCAGTAGGGCTCAGCTATCAATCTGGGCTTCCCTGTTGTCTTGTTGTAGACAAAGAACTGTCTATAACAGGCTTGAATGAATGATGGCTCACCAGTGCTTCTCTTAAACCATTTACTGTAAGGTAGGCTGCTCTAAAAAGTGACCCCTTCTATCAGGTACCCAGAAAAGCACTATTTCAACTTTGCTGTGACAGGAGATCCCAGATTTCAGCCTGGTACTGTAGTCTGTTAAAGGTAAATATGACAGTTCACATAGAGGCTTCCACAAATGTTCCACAACTGTTTGGCTTCACCTGCTTTGACAGTTCTGCAGAGAAGCCTACTCGGGCAGTAAACACAAAAGAAATCTCAGACAGCAGATACATTGTGCCTATGCATAATATTTTCAGGTAGAACCAAATTTTTTAAAATACTTATGGTAGATTAAGAAGGAATAATATTTAACATGGGCAGAAACATTGTTTCTCATGTTAAAAGCAAATACAGAAGACAAATGTGCATAACATGAATATCTTTAAAAAATGCATACTTACTGTAATAATTCTGACAATATCCATGAAGAAGAAAGGTGCATATACTGTTTGTTGCGGTTATTAAATATTTTATTTAAGACAGACTAGAAAAAAACCCTGCTAGGCACTTTGTCTTCTTTAATTCTCAAGAGCAGATCAAACTCAGGCAGTCACCTTTACTTGGGAAAGTATACGCTTTCCTTCATTATGAATACACAGTTTAATGATTAATTTAGGACAGCAATGGAGGGACAGGTCTTATCCCAGCAAACTACATTCTTTAGAAGTCTGTCAAGCAAACGCCAGAAAGGCAAAACTGGAATGATTTTAGTACTGACCCTCAGTTTTACCTCAATTACAAGCTGTGTAAGCTGTTCTAAATTTCTTGGTACAGTATTACCCTGCCAGTAGGGCACCCCTGGACTAAACCTGACTAAATAGAAAGGATCACTTTCACCTTGCTCACTTGTGTATGCAGATACATTACACAAAGAGCGTGTGACTTACAGGAGTTACAAAGGGAAGTTTAGATTCATACGATTCAGCTTAGTGGTCTGTGTACCACAATCTAAGGCATCATGCCATCAGTGAAATAAGAGGTGGAGGGGAGCCCTCAAACCACCTTTACATATGCCTGCAAGCTATGCGTCAGTTCCTACTGGAATAAGCTATATCCCAAATGCTGTCCCTTGTTAAAACCAGGGAAGCATAAAGTCACAATTTAACTCTTGGTAGTACCCATCCTGGTAACTTAAATAACTGCAATTAAAATGATAAACTGATGATTTCATAAATTAATATATCCTCATGTTTGTCTATCACTTTCCTGCTCCTACTAACAGTGATGGTTATTATGGACTTTTTTTCAGAGTGATTAGATCACACCTCATCTGAAAACATCAAGCTGTTCTGCCAAGGCACACTCAAACTAACATAAACTAACTGAAAATGAAAGGACTTTTACCAAATACCTTTAGCCTATGCAACAAAATTCCAGATCCAATGCAAGATAAGCTTTGCATTAAGATGCAAAAATAGTACTCATGGATAAAGAAGATAAACCCTATCTACCATTACTATTATGGCTGTTGGAGTCTCAAAGTGTTTTATATGATATTTAAGTCTGAAACAATAAACTGGGGGTAATTTTTTAGAATTATATGTATTACTCTGGCAGTCTTTACATAGACCATAATATGTTGATACATGCTTTAAGCAGAATGGGGATACAGCATCTACGCATGCATGAAACCTTAAAGTCTTGAATTTTTATTTTTCCTTCATTACTCCTCATACTGCAATCTAAACTTTTTCTGTGCAAGATGTAGGTGTATGTGAGGGTACTAGCAAAACAACTAACTTTTTCATTTGCCCTGTTTTATACCGTAGAAAAAAACCCATACTATTTCAGTCTGCCTGATTGCTGATGCAGTGTCTTGAATCTTGTCTAAACTGAGAAGCAGGTCTTATTTTCCCTTCAGTATAAGTTGCTTTTAGCTCAGAGAAAATGAAACCTGTGTATCACAATAGAACTGAAGGTCAGGAGGTTATTCAGCTTGCTGTGGCAAGTAGTGTTGATCTAAATCACAACTGCCTGATCCGTGCTACTCACACAACAGGAAGAAGTGGAAGGGAGGTTGCGCAAAGCCAGTATCAGGTTACCTCTATTTCAGTCTTTGAAATAATTTTCTTACCCCCACGGTTTTGTTTCCTTTATGATGTTAATAAACTGAACTGCTAAGGAAAAAAATAGGAGATAAAGAATGCCAGGAAAGGGCTTAGCTGTCTTCCAGTATGTATATGGAGGATATCACCTCATTCCAAATAATAATCTGGTTGAAAATGCCTTCCTAAGTCATTCAAATTTTCTAGCTAACATCATATCTTAGTCCACAATCAGTTTAATCTGGCAAGCACCATTAGGGAGAGGAGTGACTCTGCTCTTCTCCTCACCCAAAGCCACTTGGTTCTGCTTCTTCCTTGTGGTGGAAGTGCTCTTGTAGTCACACCCTGAGGTAGGATATGTATCTAGCTGAAAATCACAGCAGCAGCAGTTACACCTGGGCTGGATCAGTTCACAGACTAGAGTTGTCATGTGGCTGTGTGCGAATTTCTGTAGCACAAACGCAAGTTGGGAACAATGTCTAGTGACATATAGAACAGCAGTGGTTCCAGCTGAATTGAACTGATAATGGAATTATGGTGTGAAGAACCTCCATCAAGACAGGCCATAGGTTAGAAACTAAACATCTTGTCACTAGCGTGGAGGGAAGGGCAACAGAATCACTCTTCTAGTTAACTCATTTAAAAACCATAAATGTCCCCACCTGCTCCTCAAAACTTCAAAACAATAAGAATGACTGTGTTAAATAAATAAATAAGAGTGGTGAAGATTGCTCTTATTTAAAAAGTGAAAAACCCTGTGAGCATGCCTGCCTTGAGAGACAGCAATGTGTCCTAATGTGGGTAAAGCTTGACAGCTTAGGTGGGTCACATTATGTACCATGGCATTCAACTATGTAAGAATTCAGGGTTTTACAGCACATTTGCTATCAACTGTTCTCCTGAAGTTTCATGTCTGAGGTAAGACAGTATAATTTTATACGTAGTAGCAGACAGATCCAGAGGTATCTATTTGCAGTATTTTACAGAGCAATAGCAGAACAATTTTGAATGAACTATGGCCTAAATTGAGGAAGGAGGGAAAAAGTCAATAAACAGAATGAAAATCTCCTAATTCAATCCATTTGCCGACAACAAACACAGACTGGGCAAACTACCAGGCAACTCCAACAGAACTAGCAAGGTTAATGGAGCTGCTGCTGTAACATATTGTAGATCTAGTAGTGTCAGTGGCGATAGTGGTAATGTTGTAAACACAGTTTGCTTTCCATCTGGTGCGTGGTATATGCCCTTGATAAAAGGGTGCTGCATTACGCATTTCTTTTCTCCTAAATTTATTTACTCCTAAAAATGTATAACAGTTTTAACAGCCATATACAGAGACAGAACTTCTGCTTTTAAAGAATCTTTACAAAATATTTCCCTAGTGAGGTTAAAGACAAAATTAAATAAAAAATTTTCTCATGATAACCATGGGATTTTTTTTTTCTCCCTCTCAAAAAAACCCAGTTCAACTAATTCTGCAGTTCAGCATCCTCAGTGTAGTCAATGTGAATGCTGCCTAAGTCTGGAATGGCAAAAAAAGAGAAAACATTTTGCATTTATATTCATCCTGAGCACTTTACAAATTATGTAAACCACAATTTTGAAGCTATTAATTAAAACTTTAAAAGATCTATGTTCCAAGGCAAATTAAAATCAATGGAAAGTCTTACCTTCATTGCAACTGACTTTGGATCAGGCCTTGAGAGATCACTAACACAAAAATAAAGTACCTTTCGGTAGCACTTGTACTGACATGCAGCAGTTGTGAGTCTCAGATTCAACTTCATCCTGTACTCTTAAGGAAACTGCTGAGAATGTAGCGTTACTTCTCTTAATCAATGTTTTTAACTAATATTCTGTTGGAGCCTTGATCTGAAATATAATCACTCTTTTCATCAAAATATTTACAAGAGAAAATGTGGAGCCTTGAAGATTCATGTTTGAATTGTGCATGGTATCTATGGTTACAATGTATTATAGATGGTAAGGAACAGTAACACACTGCATGAAATAGAAAGAATTGCAATCAGGAAGGATGTAAGACAGCCTAAAGGAGATAATACATTGCCTAGAGAAATGATGTGTATATTGGAGCAAGCTGATTAGAGGGAATAAAGCAAAAGGAGGGAGGGGGACTGTATGCAAATAGTCATATGCTGGCATTAAATAAATATGAAATAGAACTTCAGGCATTGTGAAATGGCCGTGGGGACAGGCCTACCCAAAGACGATAAGCTATTTAAGAAGGCAGGGCAAGGTGGTTTGCCATTCCCCTATGATCCTATCTGCTACCTTATGTGTCTGAAACAACATGCCTTCTCCTTTTGCTTCTGATGCCAGCACAGGTAGTGATGCTACTGGAGAGCGATGGTTGTCTTTGACACTGAGAGAACATCTTAGTGGGTTGATCCTGTCTGCTGTAAATCTCGTTAGCAAGACTATGAAATTGCCAACAGCAATGACTAACCAAAATGTCTGTAGACGTGTTTGCTTGAAGTCTACTCTTTGTTGGAAGCATTCAGCACACAACTACATGTGAACGTCTGTTAAATCACCAAGCTCTAAGTATCAGTTTGATTTTAACTTTTCAGAGGACTTAGCTCTGCTGACAACCATTTTGAATAAACTATATTGAATGACAGTTCAGTAAGCATCTGCATTTCAGAGATAATGTCTAGTAGTGTGAGTGAACACGTGTGCAGGAGTACAACAGATGTGGGGATTGTTCACAGGCAAGAGAGAGATAATTTTTATAAGAAACTACTATAAAATCTTATAATTTTAAGTTTACATAATTCTGTATGATACCTGGGTGCTGTACTCCAGCAAAGCTGCAGAAGTTCTACAATACATTCCATTTCAACAACTAATACTTGAAGAAGATAGAAGGGCTGACTATAAGCAAAAACTTTGTTCATCAGTCTCGGGCCTGTAATGGGCAAGCAGGAGCTGCTGCTAATGCTACACTGATCCCTGCTCCAACCCTCAAAGAGCTTCACAAAGCCAGCTTTGCTTTACCTTCCTCTGCTGGTTTCATCTAATTTGGAATGGAAATCAAAATCTCTGCTGTCTACTTTGCACAAAAATGCCAGAGAAATTATATGGAGACAAAGAACTGAGGAAAGGTCTAGAGATAACAGGAATGAGAAGTAGGAACAAGGAAGAGTTTTTCCAGTTAGTGCTTCCACTGTTTTTGCAGAGAAGGTGATACTTAGCATGCACAGGATGCTTAGTAGGCTATTTTCTGATTAAACCAGGGAAGACTTTGCGTAAAGGGCAAAGGATGTCACAGCAGGTCTTGTATTTTATATGTTTTCCCCTTAATCTGAAAATAAATGTTTCTTCTTGAACTTGAAAACCCAGAAAAATAATTCCTTAGTGACAGTAATTAATCTATGTATATACCAATATATTTGGTGAAGCAGAATCCTGGTTTAAGCTTTAGCATTTATATTGCCAAATTTATTCAATATGAGTGATACACAAATTAACATAATAAGGATAAAAAGACATTAACAGTGCAAAGATTAATTCCATCCGATATGAACTACTAGCTGTGGCCTGTGTTACACCTTGAAGGTTGTACTGCAGAATCATAATGGTGTTGCTTTCAATGCAGAAGTATAAATCCAATTTTAAGAGACGAGTTTTCACTCTAAAACAATCAAAACACGAATCCAACCACTTCTTACACATTGGGATCATTAGGACAAACGATTCGTATTATTAAATGTTCTCTTTTAGGAAAGAAACAGTTTTGGTTTTTTTCTGAAATAGAGATTTGGTGACAATTAATTTTGTTTGTTTGTTTGTTTTGTTTTCAGATAAATGGAATCTGGGTTTCTCCCCACCCCTGCCAAGCATTTTGTTAAGCAGTGGTAGTAAAATCCTAACTTTTCCGGTTCTGCATTCTACATTTTCCTTCTTTTACTTGCCTTAGGGAAACAGAGCTGAAGGAAAAACAAGCTTCAGAAAGCAAACATTTGTCTTACTAGCCTATTTTTCCCACTAGAGAAAGTGAAAAATATGAGTGTAAAATTACATATATACAATAAGTGAGCACAGCTGGAAAGAAAAGGAGAGTTAAAAAGGAGAGAAAAGCTGACCCTAAAAAAATTCTCAAATATCCATATTGAATTGGCAAAAAAATGAAAACAGATTCAATGAATCTGCAAATGAAACATGTCTGTATTCTCTCAATCACTCCGAGCATGCACTAACAGAACAAGAAGAAAGTTCAAAATATCAGTTCTATTTGACTACACTTCCTTTGTTTTGTTCAGGTTTAGAGGAGAAAAATTCAAATTTGGCTTGGTTGTTTGTTATATTTATTGCCAGAGAGAAAGTATTAGAACTGTTCTGAAGAAGCTCCTGAGAGAAGAATTTTTTTGAAACAAACCACTTCCTTAACTGGAGAATCTGGATCTTGTGCTCATATTCCAAACTCTAAAGTAATCTTTAAACTTTAAGGAATATGCTATGCAGGCTTGTTTAGCTGGCAGGCTGAGTTTTCCAGTATTTAATCCACATTTTAAAGAGAATTTTGAAAATGCTCCATTTTCACTTTTAGACCTAATGTAAATAGTAATTGTCTACTGAGAGATTGGAATAGGAAGAGAATTTCTCAACAATGCTAATCAATGTTATGGACAACAGCACCCTCCCCCAACTTTTTATAAAAATTTTTTATATTATTGCAAAATAATATGAATGCAAATATAGTGTTCAAACGATAGCATAGTTAGAGCAAAACTATTTACAAGGAAAGCACACTACTCATCTCAGAGAGATATCTGATATATGTAAGACATATTTAGGTTATATATACACCAAATTCTATAGCTGTTATTATGTAGTGGTTACCCTACAAGTGCCAAAAGTCGCCAGCAATGATTAGGAGTATATGGCACTGGAGCTATTTAAGCAACTAAAATAAATGCACTCATTGTAATAGGTTACTGTTCACAGTAACACACAATATGCATTAGCTTTTGACCTGATGAGCATGTAGTTTAAAATAGTTAAGACAGAAAGCATAAAGGAGAAGATGTATTATTATTATTACATAGCAAAATGATGCTTAGTCAGTTACAGGACCCTGACAAGCACAGGAGACAAACCCATATTACCTGAATTCATTAGTCCTTTTACTTATTATGTTCCTCTAAACATATGATTACACTATAATTGCTCCACTTTTCTCTAAATCTTTGTCATGATGCGCTATCACACTCTTGCCATCCATGATGCAGTTGGCTAGGATACCATCCCTTTTCCTTTCTATCCTCCATTCCCTGCTCCTGCTTTTACACAGAAAATTAACATCTAGCAGTGACAAGTTTGTGTGAAAATAGCTGTTCAAAAACAATTTCTGATATCACAGAATTATTATTTTATTTTTAACCAAGAGGGAAGAGTAAATTGTTTCAATTGCCTTAGCAATATAAAATATTCTTTTGTATTTAAAGCCTCTAAATCCGAAGTATATCAGTTTGTTTGTTACTTAAAGACAGAGAATCCAGAAGGGTAAAATCATTTCATGACATGTATCTTTAAAAAACACGTAATGCCAAAAACTTCCATGGTATTAAACATGGTAACACTAAAATCTGTTTTCTGTCTACCGATCAAATTCTTCTGGATACAAAACTTTTATTCTGTGTATATACAGCACCTAACACAATCAGGTTTGTGATATTAAACAGTAATTTCTACTGCCTCAGACATAAAAATTTTCTCCATGCTGGAATACAAAGGGGATGGTATATTAAGCTATTTAGTTAGTTATGTTTCTCACTACTTCTTATTTAACACTGTATATTTCACACACACACAAAAGATTCTCAGTTCATAATACTAAGAAGTAGCTATTTATTTAAAGCCTGAAGTTTAGAAATGGAACAAAAATCTAGGGTTATTCAGGAAATCAAGACTTCCATCCTGCAGTATATTCACAGCAGTCAATGTTGGGAGATTTGGCAACTTAAATATGCCTAAATTCAAGTGCATCTGAAATATTATTTCCAACATTCCTCATTATAAAGTCAGAGTGCAGTACCTGCATTGTAAAACATGCCCAAATTACAGCTGCCTATCACTGTTGGATTATTATAAGGTTCCAATACAGCTAACTATAATTGATAAGCTACATACTATTGCACAGAACCGTGACTTCCAAGACAGTGAGTTACAACTTTGCATGTGACCAGCCTCTTCACTTTGTGTGGAGGAACAACACATAAGAAAGCCCCAAGTTATATTCAGAAAGCCAATAGAAAGTAAGCATTTAATCACATAACTTGGTTGTATCGCTTCAGGAAGCAAGTAGCAGTCCCCACACTGCTGCTAAAATAGTGCCACTGCAACAGTAAGAGTTTGATATTCACCGGTTATCTTAGAATTTTCCCCAAACTATTTCCAAGAGCAAGGACTGAAAAACAAATCTGAAATACTGTCATGTTTTCATCCTTTCTTTACCCATATAACTTTATTTGTTCTGTTTTCTACATACTGATTTCCCTTCCATCTGCATTTTCACTTGCCTTCCAACAGCTGCCCAACTTAAACTAAACAAGAATGACATCTCCAAACTAAGTTTATTGAGATCTAAATTACTGCACCTCATGCAAATACACACCACGCTTCATCTTCCCTGTAAAACAGTAAACAAGTTTCCCAGTCCGGGAGTGCAACATTTTCGTTGGATATTTAATGTTCTGCAACTCTACTGTAATTAATGGAAACCCTTTTCTCGGAAATTGAATGGGGAAGACATTCCTGTACAGTATGTGATTTCCAGACAATGTTCTGTTAATTTTTTAATACATCTTTTATTTTGATTTATAATTGTAGTGAAAGATATTTTATTAATCGCTTTTCATTTATGCTCTCTGTTACAAGCAAAATCAGCCATAGCTCTTTAAAAGTACATTTTCCATGCATTTATTACTGTGATGCATAATATTACACAATGAAACTGGTCTACCTACATGAATCAGCCGTGATGTAGGAAGGATTTATTTTACACCTTGTTTAGGTTAGTCCAGTATATTTTTTAAGCTGAAACATTATTTTCTTTCACTCTAAAATTTTTCACCAGCATTTTACTGAAACTTGATTGATATACATTGTGAATACTTCAGCTGTAAACAATTGTGGATCTTGTATTATAAATTCTTGACAACAGAACTCCTCATGAATTTAATGGATTTTAACAACTAATTATTAAAATGAGTAAATTGTAGATTAGCAATATGTGGACTTTCCACTGACTATACTGGAAAAAATACCACAGTTAAGAGTGCAGTAATCAGGTACTGGCAAATATTCTGTAATATACATGTATATATATTTATTTCCTGGTTTATCTTTGATTCATGGATCCACAGAAAAGTTATTTAATGAAAAACTACCTTAAATAAGAACCGTCACAAACCTGTCTAGGCTCATATTTACCTATATTTTACTCCTTTTGTAGATAATGTCAGAGCTTGATTTTCCAACAGTCCTAATAATCTTAAAGATAACTCTGAAATTTACTTGCTATCTTTACTGTGATGACCTTGAGTTATATAAACAGTTATGCACATTTTCTGGATTGGAAACTTTTGCCTGCTAGGCACCAAGATATGAACACTGAGTAGTTTGTAATCATCACCTTGCTTATTTATTTTTAAATATGCAGTTCTTGGAGTTCCGTGCTGCCCCTGCACTTCTTCAGACAAATGATTTGTATTAACATCATAATGACAATACTAAATTTCCTTATATGAAAATGTATTTAAACATAAGTATCAGCCAAACAAATTTCCAAAATGTAAGTCAAATTTGAAAGGTTAATAAAATAAGTAACTAGAATATTTTTTTTATTCTGCTTGCAAAACAGTAAACATGAGGATTATTAGAAACCTCAAACCACCTTCATGACATCAACTTACCTTATTAGGTGATTGATTGGCTGAAATGGCACCTAATGATATCTGCAGTACTTAGTAAGTGCCACGCAAAGAAAGACCACCATTTATACCAGTAACATCTACTGCTTGACTTTGATTAAAAATAAAACTAAAGTTGTGTCTTAAAGGAAGCTGAAACATAGAGGATTATGAACTAATATTTATACTGTAATTCAAAGGTTATTCAACTCATGGAGGAGTTCTCTGGATTTTGTTGACTTCAGAGCATTTTTGGGAGCAGTTCCAAAATAGGCTTAAGCTGATCTAGGAGTACCCAAAGTTGCTGTTCATCTGCTACTGCATACCTCTCTCCCCTCCGCTTGCACTAGCAATACTGACTGCAGAACTGCACAGTAACATCAAACTTAAACCTATTCCTGAAGGAAAATTTTGTTCTTAAAATATTTGAATGACAGAGTTGTCTTGGGACAGGAGGGGCAACAGTTTGGGTTTTTTGATCATGTTTTTTTTTTTTCTTCCTCTTATTGGGCTACTGCACCTTTGCAATTGCCAATATAAGCAGGGAGAATGAGCATGGGGTAGAGATGAGGAAATCAAAGCTGCCATTCTGACAGCAGCACAGGCTTAGAATGGTGTATGCTAATCCTGTAACTGCACCTTACGATAGCTCTGCCAAGATATTAATGCATTCAGTCCCATCTACCATTTTGGTTGCTTTTCCTTTTAATTAGTTTTTTTCTAGGATAGATCATGCTTTCAACAGCTAGCACACCACCATATTAAATTTTAGAACCATTGGAAAAAGAGAAAAAAAAAAAGAAGAAAAATATGAATTTCAAAGGTTAGTCAATGGATAATAAACACAGGAATTACATTCCCAGTTTCCTTGTGTATAAGACATGCTGGTTTCCAAGTGCAAACATGAAAAAGAAAAGTCATGATGTTCTGATGTCAATGGTTTTCATCTATTTTCTCACATTCCAGAAGTTTGTGTCCTAACCAGGAGAGCATGGAGTGTCACATTCATTTATTTTCTTATTATTAGCAAATATTAAGTATTTTGTACAAATAGCAACCTATCCAACACTAGGGTGTACTCATTTAACCTTTTAACACTAAGGGTCAAAAAGCCACTTCTAGGTGATCAGAGAATGAATTTTTAAGCTTTTCTCTGCCTATCTGAAAGTAGGGATTTAAATCCAAGTCTGTTATAACTCTTAACCATTCCAGAATATTCTGCAATACAGCTCCTTATTCCATCTGTTGTGGGAATTCAGAGGGGCTGCATCTGCTGTACTTCGTACCAAGCGCTTCATTTGGAACAGGAATGAGCATTACTCCTCAAATCTGTGCACTGACTTCAGAGCAATTAGATCTCACCCAAAGGGAGGTGGAAGAGGTAGGGATTCACCTGGGATCCTAGGTCTCCACTGTCAAAACCTATTACCAGGAAATACGCTTAATGGGCAACATCTACAAACGAGAAGCTACTGAATCCCTTGGCTGGCACGGACATGTTCTGTGCCAGAAGAACATTCATGATCTCAGCCAATAAATTTAAAATTGCAAGTGTCCTTAAATTCTGCTCTCTTTTTTAATTAAGTTTCACCCAATAGTTTGGAAAAAAATCAATCATGCTACATGTTTATACTTGTTGATCCCATTATAAACCAATGCGGCAAAGACTGTTATTATCAAATCTCAAGTGCCTCTTTTCTGCAAAGGCTGAACTTCAAAATGCATTTTGCTTCTAAAACCAATCTCCAACCAAATCCCCAACAAAAATACCAAGGGTCCTCATGCCTGTGCACTGAGTGCATCACAAAGGCACTATGTTAAGCAGCAAAAATAATTCTTTTGCTGAGCTCTTTGGACCATCAAATCAAGCAAGCACAACAATTCCAAACATTTTTTTCCTTCACAATATATACTCTGCACTCTAGATTAAAAAATAACTGTCTTAATACTTACCAGACTTTTCTTCTGCTCTCTTCAAGACTGGCAACTATTTACTCATTCAGTAATTCTAGAAAAGAAGAAAGCAGGAATGCTTATTTCAGGTGCCAAGGTCGAGATTAAACTGATATAAATAACCCAAATTCATCATTTTTCACATGCATTTAAAGATTACATAGTAAAAAAAAGTGCTGAACAGTGGTCTACAACTTACTACAAATTTTCCAATAACCAAAATCACTGCAAGAGTTTTGAACATGTCTATGTAAGAAAACATCTGTTTCTCCTCTTTATTAAGGCTCTCCAGTCCTTAAGTACAGATTCATCTACATGTCTTTTCCTTATGGTCTCAATGCAGATATGCCTCGAAAGTTACAGCTATCTACAGCTTTGCATTTCCAGAATTCCTAATAGTGGAAATAAGAGCTCAGAGAATTAAAAAACCAAAGGATCGTGACTGCATATATTTAAAATACTCTTATTCCAGTTATGTTTCTCTGGTACTTTCTTCACAAATGTAGAAGATGCAACTCCTGTCTATCTCAAAGAATCTCTGGCAGTTACAGTCAAAAGTTGTTCATTTGAAGATTAAATTAAAAACAAACAAACAAACAAAAAACCAAAAAACCCCAACACACGGCAACAACAAAACAAAAAAACAAACAAAAAACAAACCAAAAAGCAAAATCAGAACACATCCCACAGAAAAAAAATCTATATAGCTTTATAGAAAAGTCCAAAATATTTTTTCAGTTTGTGCCAAAATGTCAAATATATATACACAAATATACATATACACTGTCCTCATAGAATTTCTTTTACAACTCAATAATTAATTTTTTCTATTTTCTTTCCTCATATAATTTCATTAAAGAATTTCAAGCATAATTTTATTAACAAAAGCTTCCTACTCAGCTTAATTTAGCTTGGATTTAGATTGCACTGAGAGCTATCTATTCTAGTTATCATGAGGGCTTAAGGGAAAGTTTTGGGTTGCTTTTTAACTTCAGTGCTCCCCAGTGGAGAACTGACAGGAATTGCTTTCAGTGACAAGGAGGCTGGCAAAGCTACTTTTATTTCCTACAAAAATTAAAATAGCAACTACAAAGAACAGCACTTAAAGAGTAAAATGGATTTGTATACAGTATTCTGTTTTGAGGCAATTAAGAGTTTCATTTACAGCAGCTTGTTACAAAAGTAGCGCCAGCAGTGTTTATTAATTAAAGGTATTTTTTCATCCTTAGTTCTTTTGTGAAGAAAGTCAGAATTAGCCTACTGTTTCTGGGGAATTACAGTTTTCTAATAATTTAAAAAATGAGGGTGATTAGTTCTGCCACCTATTTGCCCTGCAAATGTTCTGCCTCTTCTACATGCCAGAATTTCTGACAGCTCTCTTTCAGAATGCCTATACATTACTTTAAATATTTCTGTAGAGATTTTGAATTATTTTGTACATCAACCAAAATCTGTGCTGGTGTCCTTTTAAAGCAACTCTGCTCTTTGCTTTCAAAAGAACATGTTGTTTCATTCTCCTAAAGAAGCTCAGAACATCAAGGAAAATAACATCAAGTGATAGTGGGTTCAAACGTATTTCTAATCTTTACAACCCTTCAGTACTTACATTAAAAAAGTGAGGCATAATTTATTTCTGATGAAACAGAGTTTCTCAGCTTTCTGCTAATAGGATCCTCAGGGCAAAGGGGTAGGGGAAAGCACTGATAAAAGAAGTGAGCTTCATTTTACTGTTTCTTCCTAGTCTGGAAACAATAAATTAATAATAGTGTTTACTCTGATTATCGTTGATTTAGGATAAATTGTTCTCATTTAGCAAATGGGGAAATGAAATTCAGTGCCCAAGGGACTGAGAAGATAAATTTATGCCAAAGGCTACAACTGAAGACACATTTAGAGACCCATTCTGAATTCCTGGATTAATTCCAGTCATTGCTGATAGTAGGGAGGCTGATATTCCAGTACCATTTACCAGTTTAATGATGCAAGCTGGCACTCCTTTCCCCTCCCCTCTCTTTGCTTCCCCTTCTGTTCTCCTCATGCCCCTCATGAAACTTTTTTTGTTTGTTTTTGTTTTAAATCCTTGAAGAAAGGTCACAAGCTTTTAAAGTTTCTCTTTCCTCTTTTGGGAAAGGATAGTACAATTCTTTCTCAGCGGGACACACCTATGTTTTGAACATCCAAAACTCTTCTTCAACTAGCCAATTCTTTTTCAATTAGTTGCAAGGAAAAGGTAAGAACCTTAAAATGGCATACTGTCCCATTTAAAAAAAGAAAGAAAAAAAAAAGGCAAAAAAGTACTTCTCAGAAAAAGCATCGTGAAAGCAATAGGAAACCCATTACTCAGCCAAGAAGAGAGCTTGGAATAAGTATACTATTAAAAGTGTTTTCATTTCTTTAAAGCACTGTATTATCATCACACTTCCTATGCTTGAAAACAATGAAAGAGGATACATAACACAGTACTGAAGCTGATGGCGTATGGCAAAATCTTCAGGCTAGTATTGCATTTCTTCCTATGGAAGAATCACCATTTATTACCACTCATTAAAATTTAATTCAACAAAACATCTTTAAAAGGTCGTTTTATAAATGGGAGTATTGTAGCCAATATTACTGACTAGTTAACCACTTTGAGAACACAAATCTTCAGATTTGTTACTTTGAATTATTAAAGATAAAGCATAATTCTGATTAATTAATCTTTTTTTAAATGAAATAGTTTGTTGTTTTCCTATTTAACTAGCACAGCCATTTTTTTTGTTTTCTCCTGATAAATACCTTGATCTTTAAAATGACATTTTGTTACTATGATGGATTGACTATGTATTCGTTACCTTATATTGCATTTATTGTATTCTGAGATGGCATGTACCTTAGTGTTTTAGTCAGTATTTTCATAGGTACTACATTTACTGTTTAAACACGGTGTATGGAAGTGATGAACTACATCTGGAAAAATCAAACCAAAGACCAGTTTAGAAAACAAACAAAAAAGACGCCTAGATTAGTCTCCAGAGTGCCCAGTAGGCATATCCAGATAGCATATTCGTTATCTGAATCTTACTATTCAGTACAATTAGAAATCCATTCTGACAAGCGTTAGTACCAAAATGCGCTTAGCACACCACTATTTGCAAGTGCGCAGGATATTGCTGCTTCTTACTGTCGTGGTTCAGCCCCAGTCAGCAAGTAAGCATCACGCAGCCGCTCGCTCACTCCCCCCACCAGTGTGCGATGGGGGAGAGAATCAGAAGGGCTAAACCAAGAAAACTCATGGGTTGAGATAAGAACAGTTTAATAATTAAAATTAAACAGTAATAGTAATAATAAAGTGAAAAGGAAGATAATGAGAGAGAGAGAGGTGAAACCTTGGGAAGAGAGGGGAAAAAAAAACCCCAAACAAGTGAACAACCACTCACCACCCACCAACTGATGCTGCTGGTCCCTGAGCCGTGATTGCTGCTTCCCCTGGCCAGCTCCCCCCAGTTAACATACTGGGCATGATGTCACATGATATGGAATATCCCTTTGGCCAGTTTGGATCAGCTCTTTTGGCTGTGCCCCCTCCCCTCCTGGTTTCTTGTGCACCCGGCAGAGCATGGGAGGCTGGAAAAGTCCTTGACTAGTGTAAGCACTACCCAGTAACAACTAAAACATTGGTGAGTTATCAACATTGTTTTCGTACTAAGTCCAAAGCATAGCGCTATGCCAGCTGCAGTGAAGAAAATTAACTCTATCCCAGATAAAACCGTGACACCTACGTAAATCTATAATTTGCACTGATGACTTATCTGATCCATTTTTTCAAGTGAAATTGAATTACAAGTGCATAGAGGATCAGTTTTAACCCTTAAAAACAGGAACTTAAACCTGAAACTCAATTTCTTTCCTGCTAGTTTATAGACATACTTGTGACCTATAACTTCTGACAGCTTCTCCTTGTTGGTATGAAGACTGTGCTGGTTGAATGTTATCAATGGCTTTTGGCACCCTCAGTTATGGTTTTTAAATTATTAAGTAATAATTCAGTGGGATAAGTTTGATACACTTCCCAGTGGCTATGTTTTTACTTACAAAATTGCTGACATTCTTTTTTGAAGGATCTTCCTTTTCAAACTTGGATGCTTAAGAAAACGATGCAACTGTATGCAACAACATTCTTATCAACACTGTTAACTTAACCGAAGAAGCAGGACACATATTGTAATTCTCTAGATTAAATACTGGCTATGACCTAAACTAAACAAGTAGTTGTACTATGCTGCTGGACCGGATAGTAGTAACCAGGAAGCACTTTGTTTCCGCAGTGGGAGAAAGATAAAAAGCCAGAGTAAGACATACCAGTGCCACAGAACAAACCCATGGCTAGAAGTTCTGTAAAATCTAACCTACAACTCCTATTCCTTGTCCCTCCAGTGGCACACGCTACCACAGGAAAGTTCCTTTGAATATTTAGATATCAGTTTCTTAAAATATCAGGATGAATTTGCAAATATGCAAATGAAAGATTACTCATCTAACTTTGGCTACAAATGCTTTTTAGAGTCTTACTGAGCACTAGGTCATATCAGGTAGATCTAAGATTCCTTTCTAAGAGTGAAGAAATTGCTTAAGATGTGCCTTCATCACCTTCTTAGACCCACTGCAATTTATATATCAGCGGGAAAGGGTAAGATTACCAAGATTAAAAGAAAAGTAAATAAAACTGAAAACAGACAAGCCCTGTTATCAAATGGAGGCTTCTTTCTAGGATACTCAAGTCAGATATTTAGAATAAAATATAATAATAAATAATTATCACACTTGGAAACTAAAGTAAAGAACATCAAGACCTCAAGGTGTAGATTTCATCTTTTTCTCTTTAATATGATTAACACATTTACAATGCACTGTTCAAAGACCTCTCAAAGCAGAGAAACATCTGTAACAGATGTAGGTTCCCAACTTTCATCTACTAGTCTTGAAAACACCTGTTTAGCTGTAAGCTACATGCATCTTTTATTTTCAAGTTTTCCCAAGATTTTAAGCACATTCTTCTGTGCCACTAATTGTTGAAGTTTGGGCAAGACTGTGGAGTTTCAGATTAAGGATTCCTCTAAGTCTTCTCAGATCAATCCAATAGTTACTTTCAGCATAGGCTTAAGTCAGAACTCTACACAAAATGTTTTAGCAGTCAATTTTTTTTTTTAATGCACAGTGAAAGTATACCCTGAGAACAATACAGCCTAGTTAGGAGTTGGTACACATGCACAGGACATGAGATGTCTGGATTAAATAATTTGTTTAGACTGACCAGATTCAAACTCCAGATATCAAACTGTTCCCAGCAGAATGAACTAATATAAGATATTCTGATGGTGAACACCTTTGATCCTTGAAACCAAAGGTATTCCAGACTGCTACAAGTAATGCAAGATTCAGCAGGATGTGTGATTTGACTTCTACTCCTCGACTGCTTCTACATTTTATACTGAAACTACAATGGACTTGTTATGAAGTGAATGTTGGGGCAGGCATATTAAATACAGCTACGCCCTACAGTTAAATGGCATCTGTAGATGCAAAGTTTGCCTACTGTGATTTCATCTTGTAAGTAAAGATAGAATTTGAAAATAGATGAGTAAACCTGCTCTAATAAGAAATTCAGTTCAACAGAAACATCAGATCACATAAAAACAAAGGATTTTTTATTTCTCTTAAATACATTTTTGAGACCACAGGATTTGGCTAAAGTGCAGAGCATATTCCAAGCAGTTGTACTTTTAGATATCTAATTATCTTTCTGACCTGCACTAGAAAAAGAGCAAACTTTAAAAAACCATGGCACATTATTACACAAACATTTTCTAGTACAGTTGGTTGAGTTTTGACATTTTGGTAACAAGCAAAAGCCTTCATATAATGCATCACCAAATTATAAACTACCTCCAAAATTTAGACTAGAAAAAGATGTAAAAATCCACGGAAAAGCTGAGATACAGTGTTTTGCCTGAAGTGTTCTAATTTTTATTGTGTCATTCTAAATAAAAATCAAGAAGACTGCAGTTCAGAACCAGACTTTTCAGAATTCCCTCCAGAGTGAGACCCCTGCACAGTGACAACCGTACATTCACATAACAATATGATTAATGTGTTTGACTCTAAACTCATGTCCTCCATAAGACCTCCAAAGTTCTTTCAAGGTACTTGCTTTCTCCTGGTGGTAATTCTGTGACAGTATCAGACTCATGGTAGACGTGCCCTGCAAAGGCTTTGAAAAAACAATTTTTACAACAGGCTCTCTACACAAAAAGTAGCAAAGCTGCCTGAACAGTGACATGCCCAGAGTTTTTGCTCACAAAATTTTCTGATGACATTAACTTTTCATAAATCCTTTTACATATATGTTTTTAAAGGTCTTTTTTTAACCAGGGCATCTAGTTATGGAAAGCTCTTATGGTTTAAGCCCTGACAGCAGCTCAGCCCCAACCCGACTGCTCTCTCACTCCCACAAATGAGAGGAGGGAGCAAATCAGAAGGGTAAAAGTGAGAAAACTTATGGGCTGAGACAAAGACAGTTTAATAAGTAAAGCAAAAGCCGTGCACACCAGAAAGCAAACCCAGGAATTCATTCACTCCTTCCCATGGGCAGGCAGGTGTTCAGCCATCTCCAGGAAAGCAGGGCTCCATCATGCATAATGGTGACTTGGGAAGACAAACGCCATCAATCCCAACATCTCTCACATCCTCCTTCTTCCCCCAGCTCTATGTGTTGAACATGACGCCATATGGTGTGGGACATCCCTTGGGTCAGTTGGGGTCAGCTGTCCCAGCTATGTCCCCTCCCAGCCCCTTGTGCCCCCCCGCCCCTCGCTGGTGGGGTGGGGTGAGGGGCAGGAAAGGTCTTGGTGCTGTGTAAGCCCTGCTCAGCAGGAACAAAAACATCCCTGGGTTATCAACACTGTTTCCAGCACAAATCCAAAACACAGCCCCATACTAGCTACTGTGGAGAAAATTAACTCTATCCGAGACAAAACCAGCTCAAAAGCATAGGAACATGAAGCATTAATTTATATCAGGAAGTAAAATGTCCTTTGAGAGCAGTTTGCAAACTCACCCTTGTTTGCTACCTACTGCCTATTCTTTAAATAATGCACAAATCATCTTCAGTACCATGGAAATAATCAACAGAGAATCAAAACCTGGAGCTTCTACTAGAGCACAAATCAAAAGCTGTTGGAATCCAACAGCTGGAGCCTGTCTCATTATTTTACCATGCTTTGATGTGTTTTTCAGCCAAGTATCTTAAAGAATTACTTGCAGATACATCTATCTGCAAATTCTACATTGCTTACACATTATAGTTTCCAACAGAGATAAATACTGTAACTGAGTTCTCATTTTCAAAAAAACCCAATTTTTTTTAATCTTCTATTAAGCACAAAATCCTGTAAATAGAGGAATTGAAAATCAGCTGCATCTAATAAAAGAATCAAGTTTGTTATTGACTTTGAGATGGTAGTTTCCATTAGATTACCCATCATACTTTTATTATGTGATCAACTGCCTAATTAATTTTGTACTCATGCATTTAGGCAAAATACTGTATGTTTCAATGGGTTTTACTATAATCCTGCACCTGCGGTCTCAGAGATTTAGTCAGCTCTCTATCCTGAGTTTATACTGTGCCTATAATCACGTCAGCTGAAGTATCATTCCAGCTATTCAGTCTTGAAATATAACAGCATTTAATTTCTGAGGCACTAGAAAATTTGCATCTGTGGTTATGTGTCTTTGGACTTTAATCAGATCAAAGTCACTAAGAGATATTAAGAGAGTTAGACACATTATTTTGCTTAGACAGTTTTAGTGGATAAATGAGACACTGCTTTGATTTTCCCTGCTTATCGAGTAATATGGACAGATGCAATCATGCTATTGTGTAATGAATGTTGATTGCCAACAGTATTTGATTTTGTGACCATTCTGTAGTGATAATTAAAGATAACTTGATATCCCATACAGTGATAGTTAAAGATTGCTTTCTGTGCATTATTGTATAAATAAATGCCATACAGAATGAATGTATTCTCTATAACTTTTTATCTGGCATATATTTCAGGGTAGAAAAAAAGTCATGAGTCTTGATAAGAAAAATATTCAGATGCAAATGACAGTCTTCATTCCACATTTTTGTGTTATTTATCCTTTATTTGCTTCTAGTTTGTGGCATTTACATTAAGCGAAGGTTTAATACTTTATGATGCATTATCTATAACTTCTATAAAAAGGACAAGAAATGAAGTAACATGGAAGCTCTATTATTACCCACTGATCACACCAGGCCTGCTCTAAAGACCACTGTAGCAAACAGTGTTTTCTTCTGTGATCAGTGAGCTTCAGATAAGGCTCACATGTGGTAGACATAAACCTTAGGAAGGAAACATCTAAATGTTCTTTTTCCACTAATAAACTCTTCCTAAATTCAAAATTTTTTGGCATTATAGTTTTGGCCAAAACTTGATGTTCAAACTAAACAATACATAAAATATGAGATAGGAGCTGAGCTGAGCTGGTGTTGTCCTCATCTTAGCAGTAGCCCAGGGCAAGTTCAAATAGGCTCAGACCACAGAGATGTAATTTTTTTTTTTATTAGGCATAATGACTCTACAGGTCTTCTGCACGGTGGAAGAAATCTGCCACAGCCCTGCAACTGTTGCTTTGCTCATATCTAGCACATTCGCTGGGTAGAGCGTATGTGAGATGACACAGAAATGCATCTTTATTCACTCAGGCATGCAAAGCACTAGCACTGTATCCTCTCCACTCCCTGTATGCTCAGGAAGGCAAAGAAGAACAAATATTTTTGTACTCCCACAATCAAGTTATTTTCTGACTCTTTTGAATATGTACAGCCTTTTTCAGAGGCAGACACAGCCATAGCCCATTAGCCATCAGCATTATTCCCTCCAACCTTGCAAACTGCTATACGCCACTTGGAATTTGAGTAAGTTTGCTTTGGAACAATGAAAGTCATCTGTGTAGATAAGCAAAAGCAGGACCAGGATCATGGTACAGTACATCACATAACATATTTAATGACTTCCACTTAGCAACTATTTTAGTCCCCAGACATGCAATATTTTATGTACTCCTTTCATAACTGCTTCAGACTGCGCTGTTCAGGTGTCATGGCTCCTATATACAGCACTTGTTAACTAACATGCGTCACCAACGCCAATGTTATATATTACTTTTTATCTATTATATGTTACTTTTTATCTCTATAGTTTTAAGTTTTACTTTTAATCATAATTGACACAGCAAGCTTCTTAGTTCACTGGTCAATATGATTATCAGGTGAACTCCTTATAAGCAACAGAAGCACTTTCATTGCAGCAGTTTTAGAAAGGATGTGTGTCAGGTGCTGAAACTTGCCAATTATCTTCATTCTTGATGTGAGCTTTAGCCACTGAGTATGTTGTGAGTTGTATTTCACCCCACCCCGTAAGAACTGCAAGACTAACTCCTACACAGTCTCCTCTGGATCACTGATAATTATTTCTGTTTTTTGCTAACAGAAAGATACCTGGGCCTCTGATGTATTTCCACTGTGTGTCATTGTGTGTATCAGAAAGATATCAGTTTCCTGCGATCTAAGAAAGCATTTCTGCTGACATTCTTCTTATGACTTTTCATTCCAATTTATTAAGTTACCTGTTGAGGAATTTTTATGATAGCATCTACTTCCTACAGAGGCTACCACCTAAGCCTTGATTAGTTCACAGGAGATCAAACTCCGTAACAAGTTACTGTCAGTTGCAGTTTTAAGACTAGAACTAGGTCAGGTTTATTACCTACATCAATCCTTTCATGTAGCAAAGCAAAGACAAAAGAAAGGATTTTAGAAAAAAAAAACAAACCAGGACTGAAAGTCTAACTAGCAGATCTGAAAATACGTCTTATCTCAAAAGTGAAATGCCACAAATGATTTTTAAATTACCAAACCCCCAAGGCCAAACCCATATAGTCTCCAGCTTTGTCTAAGAGACCTTACAATATTATAGTAGGATTTTGTTACAGAGGTAACATATGAGCAGAGTCATTTGTAATATGGAATCCCTTAGATATTCATTCAGAAAAGGCTGTGGAAATGATTTGTGTTCCAATGAGGACAGAAATAGTTTCTGTATAATATTGATCTTCTCCAAGTGCTGGGATTGTTCTCAGTAGTTTTGGAGGAGCTACACTGCAATAGAAACAACAGTAAAAGCTTTATAAAGTTGTTTTGTGTCATAGTTAGTCTTTTTTTTATTTTTTTTTTTTTTTGACATCTCATGATAATACCTCACTGTACGGAAACCTTGATGCCTTTCTACAACTGATGTCTGTTCAGTTTTATCCATTTATTACAGTGTCTTGTTATTTTACCTTCTGCTAATCTTCAGACCCAGGAAATGCAAACATATCGTAAGATAAAAAAGCATCTTTTTGAGAAGGAAATATTTTTTAAAGAAGTTAAGACTTGTGATTAAGTTCCAAGGGGTTTCTTTTATTTGGACTGAATTGCCAGTCTGTATGTGACCACTATGTCCACGGCTAGGGGTAGAAGCAGTTGTAAGCATAGAGAATCATACTGGGGTGTTTTTGTTTGTTGGTCTGGGGGTTTCTTGTGTAGATTTTATTTTGGTTTTGGTTTGGTTTGGTTTTGTTTTTTTGAAACTCTTGTTTCTTTTACATGCAGCGTCAGTGATGCTCACATTTTCAGGCCATCGGCTACTCAATTCTTAAGCAGATAGTGTAAACCTGTTTTTCTAAAAGCACTGAGGGTAAGGAAATGACAGCTGTGGCTAAAGCCATGGTTGTAAGGGATAATTCTAATGAACCAAAAAGGTACTAAAACAGAGTTAAAAGGAATAAATACAGAAAGGTAAAGTAAAAACTGTTAGGTAACCAGAAATCACTTTTTTCACCACTGTAGTGGTGAAATAATTATTATTAATCCTCCTGTTTGAACCCACTAAATTTGGGGATAAGCCATGGCATTAGACACAGATGTTATTAAGATATATTTTGCAAGAACAGGCATCTCAGGAGAGAACATGACTTAAATGCATTTTTGGGTCATGTCTCCTCTCCTGTATCCTCCTTATTCCTGCCAGTACTAATTAATGTACAAGCTCACACAAACATTGTCAGCAAGTGTGTGACAAGCAACCTAAATAGGAAGCTTTTCTAACATTATGGAACACATGGGAAGTGGTATGAGATATAGAGAAAATACCATTACACTGACTTTGCCATCTATAACCATCTATATGGTTAGTGTCAAGTGCAAAACTTGTAAAAATCAAGGAAGAGGCTAGATTCACAGTGTACTGGTGCTACAACTTATGAAAAACAGTTACAACAGTCTGAAGAATATTCTTCTAATGTAAAAGAAGTTGTGTTTATATATGTCCTGGTTTTGGCTGAGAAGGGGTTAATTCTCCTCACTGTGGGGGGCGGCTACCTTTCCAGCTTCCCGCGCTCTGCCGCGTGGTGGGGGGCTGGGAGGGGCAGGGCCATGGCGGGGGCGGCTGACCCTGACTGGCCAATGGCAGGTTCATTACATGCCATGTGACACCATGACCAGTACATTAAGGGGGGGCAGTGGCAGCGCGGGGGCGGCGCAGCGTCGGGTCGGCGGGTGGCGAGCGGCTGCGGCGCGCGCGGTTTGTTCCGGCGGTTCGTTCCCCCTCTCCCCTCCCTTCCCCCCTCCCCCGGGGCTTTGCGCCTCTCGTTGTTCTCCTTTACATTGCATTTCTACTGTTCTTTCTTTTAATTTTAATTATTAAACTGTTCTTATCCCAACCCACGAGCGTTACCCTTCTGATTCTCTCCCCCATCTACCGGTGGGGGAGTGAGCGAGCGACTGTGCGGGGCTGAGCTGCCAGCTAAACCATGACAATATATCAAAGCCCTTTGAGTCAGTCAGAATGCTTATACCAAACATAGAATGCAGGTGTAAACCCAGTTTACGACACTGAAGGACTAAGACTGCGCATTAGTGTCCAACTCCACACATCCCAACAAAACCAGAATATACCTATAGGTCTATTATCCCCACAGGTCCTTTTCTTTAGCAGCTCCAGGCCTGCTATTGCTCATCATCATCTTCCTCTTGTGAAATAGAGCAATACGAAAAGGAGCAAAGCTCACCAGTTGCTTTACTTAGCAACATTTGAGAACAGAACCTTAAATCATTCCCTTCTCACATCTCTAAGCAGGTAGAACAAGCTACCTGCTTAACTTTCAACCCTTGCTAGCTTTTTCTAGAAGTCTGGTTGCAAAGTGTTCAGAGTTTCAAGAAGGTAGGTAACAAGAGAACTGAGCTGCCAGTCAAACTTCCCTGAGGTTACACCTCTGTGCCCCTGACCACAATGAGGACATCCTTGAGGTATGAAAAGGATCTACCTTTTCAAAGACTAAATAATCCCTTCACATTTTAGAATATTTTAGAATAAAAACTGAAAACAAAATGCAGAAATTCAAAACGCAGGAGACAACAGCTGGTATACTGAGACTGTTAGGTGCCTACTCCAAGGAAGGGATCCCACCCTTCAGAATCTTAACACAGGAAGGAAATGGAATGCTCTAACCCATGAAGGATAGTGCCAGACAAGGGGAAGTTCCCCTAACACTCCTATATATATGATAGATTAAAACTATTTCTCACAAGAGTGAGGTAGCGAGGTTTTTAGATTACCTCTCTGAGGCTAGGAAGCAGTAGGGCCTAAACAGTACATCCTGGATTGTCACAACAGTAGCAATACCTAGTTTAAAGATACTGTAGTGACTTTGCTGAAAAAAAAACCCGACACCCAGGTGGACTGGATGTTGCCCGCTTCTGACCCATAGAAACATGATTTGAAGAGATGTTTTAACTTCTTCCTTAAGATAAAATACTTCCCATTTACCAACTTGGAACCAAAGCTCTTGCCTGGGGGTGGACACGACACACCACAAAACAAAAAAAACAAAAAAGCCAGTTAATACTCTTAAGCCTGGCAGCCTAAAGATACCAGCAGAAAGAAGCTGTTTAAAAACAAAAGCAACCCCCCTGTTTGGTTATAAAGGAGAATTTGTTTAAAAAAACAAAAAACATTCCCAACCTGCTGCTATTCCAAAGAGGGAAAAAGAACTAAAAGAACCTTTTAGAAGTCCAGAGATGCTTCTAAACCTACAGACCTTTGCTCTCAGAATGCTTTCTTGCTTGTGTATACTGCATCTGTATTTACAGTGATGCACCATTGCATACAAATCTCTCCCAGACGACCCCTCCTCCTATTTTTCTTTGAAAGCTTGGAATCCAGCCTTGTATGAGCCTGCAGCACTCCAGATGGGTCAGACAGCCTTGCTCAATACCACAAGATAATTTTACAGTCTTCTGTTTAAACATTGTGCAGTGAATATGATTTCTTATTCAAAATAATAATGGCATATGGCACTGCTTTAATAACACTGCCATTTTGGGTGGAGTGCAAGGATTCTTTTTTTCTTTTATTCTAACACAGTAGCTGCATTAGCTACCACAAATAGACAGCAAAGAGTAATGAGGATGGCCTATTCAAAATGGAAGTTTTGCGGTAAGGCATTCTGTGCAAGTTGGCTAAATGCTGCAATATCAGGCACAAGAGTTCAAAGGTCTGGTGAGATGGCAAAACATTGACATCTCTTTAAATGGAAAAAGTATGGCCACAGGGTTGCCTGGCTCCCCTCCTTTCCTTTTTTTTTTTGGCTATCAGAACACTTATTTGGGAATTATTCCTCGACAACCTTTTAAACCATTAAAATGTTCTGATAAAATTGATGTTCAAAAGGACTGCCAGCTGAGTACCATTTACAACTGCAACTAAAGGACGAAAAAAAAAAGAACCTTTGGAGAAGTTACAAACAATAATTACAGTCCAATGATTTCCCAGGGATATTTAGATTACCAAATAAAAATGAAACAACCCAAATTTTCATGTTAATCTAAGGGGAGAAAACGAAGGACACTAGAATGACCAGTCTTGTCTTCTCCAAATCATTTTTCCACTTTTGGAAGAATATGGGACAAATCTGTCAATTAAGGAGAAATCATGTCATTCAACAAATACTCTGTAGTGACTGGCCAACAAGAGATACAGAAAATGTAAGCACAGTGTATCTACCAGCAGTATTAAGCACATGACAGACCTACAACCTCTTGTTCAGAAATCCCTTAGGTCACAGATTGGTGGAGGCTGGTACAGTTACCTGGAAAATTACCTCTGCATGCATTTTTAATACTCTTTCCTTAAGCATCTTGTATAAGTTACCGTTGAAAAGAGAACATGGCATTAAATGAATGTTTGAGATTACTGAAAATGGATGGTCTTTTAGTATATGCATTTACTTACATAGAACTTTTATTCTTTAAAATAAATTAGGAGCACTGTTCCATCCTAACTAGTGCTCTATCTAGTCCTGCCATGAAAATGTCCTTGAAGTTCTAAGATCTTCTTTAACTTTTCATTCATAGGTTTTAAGTATGATCTATGAATTGGTTCCATTAATAACGACTAACAATATTAATTATAAATTTACTGAATATTTTTATAAAACCTATTCTATTTAAGTTTTGGGTTACCTGTGTCAGTCTGGTGCTGTGTGACTTGAAATTTTATATTTAATTTAATCTCAGAGAGACACATAACACAAACATTTGTCTAATTCTTTATGATAACTGAATTAAACACAGTAATCATTTAGAAGTTGCTAGAGCACTAAATCAAGAAGGAAGCTACAGTAAAACACAAAAGATTTCTGAATGCTGATGACAACTTTCAATGATAATATCCATATCCACACATATTTTAAGTTTTATATTTTATATTCTAACTCCCCTCACTCAGAAGTACATCCAGACAAAATATAATTGTACTTTGGGCAGGTATCTTACATTTTAATTCCCTTTCTATAAACTCAATTACTGCACAACTCCTTTTCACATTTAAACAAGAGAAGGAATGCAAGTGCTTGAAAAAGTTACAAGACAGCAGATCAACTGACAAATTAAAATCCTCAGTCCCACAGCTGAAATTATATAAATTTTTTTTTTTCAAATAGTATAACTGTAAAACACAGAAATCCCACTTCATTCCTAGGCTGTCAAGGAGTGCCTTCTTTAGCCTTAGTTGTACAGCTCTCAAGTTCACACACATGCTTTCATTTAGCTCAAGTCTTTTCCACTCATACCATTAACCTCCTAGTGTTCAAATTCTTTGCCTTTTCCCTGCCATGTTGCCAATCCATCTCTCCCAAAGTGGATTGTTCTAAGGAAGCTTTACATAGAACCACAGCTATCAGAGAAAGAAAAGATAACAGGAGTAGTTAAAGTAACCATAAATGTTAATTCAGCTACCCTCCTGCTAAAACCCAGAAAAATATTTTGAGATATATGACTGATGGTTAGTGTTAAAAAAAAAAAACACAAAAACCCACCAAAATTATTTTATATAAGTTTTGCCTCTTTTTATTCACCTGAATATTTGCATAATGTAGTCCCAGCTACAGATGTGATACTAGAGAAGCTCAGTCAGCTGTCACATACCTGGATGCAACTGAACGATGGAATAATATATAGTAATGATAGTAAATATGTATACATAATTACTAACACCCAGCAATGTACTTTCATCTGCATTAGTGTATTTTCTTACAATAACATCTTATTTTAATGAAAAACAACAGCTGTATGTAAGTGGTTTAAAGGTTCTTCAACAGAATCTGTTACTACAGCCTGGGATCTAATGGAAATGCAACTAATCCCTTTTTTAAAATTATTATTTTTTTACTTTAAATATTACAGTTGTCCCAAAAAATAGTCATGTAACCAGACTATGGGACTATTAGGAAAAGTGTAGAGATGCTTTCTTAAAACAGAGGACCACAAACCTTGTCCACTTTGATCCTCTTTCATTATGAGGAAGAGCTCCTCACAATCTTCAGTCTGTCTTAAACCAGTCTTAACATTCATAATGCAGGAATAGAAAAAGGAAAAACCTGTCAGCTGATAGAGTATAATGGCTGCAGGAAATTCCAGTCTCAAACCAACTCTGAATTTTAAGACAACTCTGCAAATACATATTATTAATTTTCTCCACAGTAGCTAGTATGGGGCTGTGTTTTGGATTTGTGCAGGAAACAGTATTGATAACCCAGGGATGTTTTTGTTCCCGCTGAGCAGGGCTTACACAGAGCCAAGGCCTTTCCTGCCCCTCACCCCACCCCACCAGCGAGGGGCTGGGGGGACACAGCCGGGACAGCTGACCCCAACTGACCCAAGGGATGTCCCACACCATATGGCGTCATGTTCAACACATAGAGCTGGGGGAAGAAGGAGGATGTGAGAGATGTTGGGAGTGATGGTGCTTGTCTTCCCAAGTCACCGTTAGGCATGATGGAGCCCTGCTTTCCTGGAGATGGCTGAACACCTGCCTGCCCATGGGAAGGAGTGAATGAATTCCTGGGTTTGCTTTCTGGTGTGCACGGCTTTTGCTTTACTTATTAAACTGTCTTTGTCTCAGCCCATGAGTTTTCTCACTTTTACCCTTCTGATTCTCTCACCCATCCCACCGGGTGGGAGTGAGTGAGCTTAGCTGCCAGCCAGGGTTAAACCACAACATGCTGACATCTTATGACATTAGGACACTGGGTTAGCTTAGGTGATGAGCAGCTATCAGGTCACTGAGTAGCTTGAGAAGATCAGTGGAGGCTAAAAGGACCATGTTGAGATAGCTTTCTAACTGACTGGGGGCAAGGGAGAAAAAGAAAAAAAAAAGAAAAATATGGTACTAATAATTTTTAAAACTTTTAGTAATATTTTCAGGTCTTCATTTTTCTGTTAACTTAGTGTTAAAGCTTAATGTCACAGAAATGATCTCACATAAACTATACTAAGGATTAGCCATTACCACTAGCTGATATAACAGCAAATACAGCTTTTTTTTTTTTTAAATGTGACTCACATTCTGTGCTGGTTTTGGCTGAGAAGGGGTTAATTCTCCTCACTGTGGGGGTCGGCTACCTTTCCAGCTTCCCGCGCTCTGCCGCGTG